>NC_035443.2:157733439-158033439 GCF_002127325.2 Helianthus annuus
GTTCGATCAGGTTTGTTAACTAATTTTCAGGTTTGATAGGCAAGACATTCATGTAATTTTTGTCCAGCTCCATCTAACTATTGAAATGTTATATAGAACTAGTGTTTAACCTCCGTGTTGCGGGGACGTGAGTCGTAAAACCGTGCACAGTATTATGCAAAGTATCGACGACTAAAACCAAAAAAAAAATTCTGATAAATCACGAGCTTGTAAACGTAACGTAAAACGTAAGCAAAAGACAAACACGGATATATACCGCAAGGAAAGAATCTTTTTTTCCAAGATGTCTTTTGATGCTGCATGTATGAGTATTTGCAAAGCGGCTACAATAAAATATATACATAAAACTTACCTCTGATACATAGTTTCAAGTCTTTTCAAATAAATATAAGCAAAGCTTTGCAGTAGTAATTACTTCATGGTGCACTGATTAATGATTGAAGAAATCTTCTGATCCTGAGCTGAATATAAGCAAAACAAAAGACAAGTGATAATGTAGAACCATAACCCTAAATAGAAAACATGTCACATTTTAAAACAATTTTGCATACCTTTTGTTGCACATAGAGCAAGGTTGTCACCTTGGGTCTACCTTAGGCGCCATCGCCTCGCTTGCGCACCAAGTGTGCGCCTTATGCGCTTTGACTATAGAACCTATATATGGTCTACACCTTACTTTGTTGTGTCATGGTGAAGTTTCTACAAGACCTTTGCAAATTGTCTACACCTTTCACATTAAGACACTTTTTAAATCATAATGCTTAAATATATTTTCTTACTTGTCACATTGTTGTAATGAACAATGAGTGTTCACTAGTTAATATCTGGAAGTATTATAGCATAAAAATCTTGCGCTTTTTTTTGTATGTGGTGTTCACTTTTTGCGCCTTGAGAGCGTCTTCCGACTTTAACTGCTATGAATGAAGGGTAATCATTCAGCAAATGTTGCAATGAATAAACTGCATAAACATAAGAGGGCAAAAAAATTATCTGAATAGGCATAAAAATTAATTAAATATCTGAAATATACAATCTCGTAGATATCAAGCATAGAATATATTCACTGAAATATACCCTATGATTGTTACAGTTCATTGACAAGAAAAGTGAACTAAAACAAATAGACCGGAAGATATGGATCCATAATGGTGGAGAAGTAGCAACTACTAATAAGAAAAAAGGCAGACATTTTTTTATCGTCTTGGTAATGTTATCATAAAAGAACACTAAGTCATATTATGTGATCCTTTGCATTGGCATCTAGAACAACATTACATTCATTTCAAAAAATACGTGAATCAACACCTGGCCTAAAAGTAGTCATTCTTTAGTCACCCTGGCCTAATCACTTAATTCAAAACCTATCTAAATTACTCCAAAAATATCAATATAATTCAAACAACATCCCCCTCTTATATATGTAATGTAATTGCTGCAACAGTAAAAAAAGAAACGTTGCATCTTTCCGGTTGACTAAGTGCCAACATCATTCTTTTCTCCTCATTCAGTCTAAATCAAACCAACTTCTTAGCCCCTAACCATCTTTATATGACATAAATCAAACATAAAATCACATCTACTAAAATCAAACACAAATATAACACAACAAAAGAACGGTGCAGCAAAAAATACTCACATCTACTAATATCAAACCGTCGAAACTTTAAAACCAAAGAAACGTATAAAGGCATTTCGTCAAACACCTTACCTGCATAGTTTACCAGACCACCAGTGGGTCAAAAACTACAATAAAAGGTATCATCAACCAAGAGCTCAAGATCTAAGCAACCAGAATCCTTCATCAGTTTTAGGAAAAACAAAGCAATAAAGTCAGAACTTACCATAGCGGTACTTCGGTGTTTGTCGATGTACACCAAAGCGGGACACGCACGACAGATCTTATTCACCGGATTTCTGTTGGAACACCTTAATTGCTGACCTCTATGACCTCAGTGTCTCCTTCCGTTTGAGTCCATCATCGCCATAACTTCTGCTATCAACCACACCCGTTGCCGCTAGAACAGGGGCATAAGCCATCGACAATCACCGAAACAGGGTGGTCGGTCGTAGGCTTGGCCGGATCCCCTTCCGTTCATGCTTTCTCTCTCTATCGCTTCGATTTTCTTTCTTTCTTCTTCTCCCTTTAGCCGATTCTCTGGTCTCTCTCTGATGGACAAAAAAGGAATATGTGGCAGTACCATAAATAAGATGCAAATTTGGTCGATTGGTACTGTTCTCAAGCATCGACGGTAATTGTTATACAAAGTGATAATTTGTTTAAAAAATCCTTTCAGAACCACATCTGTTTGTCTACTTAATTAATTGAAGAACAATAATTAACTAGGGCGATTGAAACACTCTTACACGCCGATTGAACCCTTCTGGCGACTGAACCACATAACGATCACCGGAAATTAGGTTCATTGTGCGGTTTGAGGATGAATTGGGTATGATGTTTGAGAGTGATAGGAGGGAAACTAAAATTTTGAAGGTAAACAGTTTGAGGATGAAAAGAGGGAAACTAAATATTTCAGGGCATGTTTGGCTTAACTTATTTTCAACTTTTTCAAAAGTCCTTTTGGAAAAAATAAGTCAGAAAACCTGACTTCTAGCTTTTGCGTGGCCTTCAAAAGAAAAGCCTAACACCCTCAAAAGTCCTTTTTTCCCTTCAAAAGTCCTTTTTTTCCTAAGAAAAGGAACCCCAAACACCCTCTCACTATAAAATTGCCGCTCGTATAAACATAAGGGTGAATAGGTTAGAGACTTTGGCAGTTTACACATTATTAGAAACCAATTAGCCAATTTAGATTTTAATTATATTTAGCCAATTTAGATTTTAATTATATAATATGTTTATTTACAATTAAAATTATATTATTAATTTCCTTTTTTTTTGTCAAAAAAAAATAGTATTTGAATTTCATTCCAATCATTAGGGCAAATTACATAAGGATAGTAGATAGGCAAGTAACAAACTGCGCCGCCATCCCTTTCTGAATAGAAAACCCTAATCTATTAAAAACAAAGTCTCGCCCTTGAGGGGTCGAAAAGTTGCTGTGGACCACGCGCTGAACTCTAGACAAGAACCGAACTGCCTCTGGCGCCAAGGAGCCGAATGTGTCAAACGCCAGGGGGACAACGGCATGCTTATTATCCTCACAAGCTTTCGCGTGCTTTTCCACCTTTTTCAACACGGCTTTCAGTAGTACCGCTTGCCCCGCCACAAACCCATTTTCCCGGAACCCAACTAGGAGGGATACACCTGTCAGATCAACACAAGCATGTTGATCGGTCACACGTTAAAACTTGTACAAAGTCTTTATTCTCTTAAATAATTGTATTTAAAGATTTAGAATCTTATTGTAGTAATATATATAATTAGCAACCTTTTAAAATAAGTTATCATTACATATGATATTCTTTTAAAAAAAGTATGCAACCTTTTAGAAGAAGGGTTGCGTTTATGTTTTGAGAAAGGCAACTTTTTTAACAAAAGTTGCAATTTTCTATAAAATTTGTAACTTTTTAAGAAAAAAGTTGCAAATTCAATATAATTTTGCAGCTTCTTATGAAAAAGGTTGCATTAGATCTTCTAATGCAACCTTATTTTCAACAAAGTTGCATTGGAGTCAAATGCAACTCATCTAAAAAAAGTTGCTTCTAAAAGGTTGCATTAGGCCTATTTTCTAGTAGTGATTGTTGCCGACCTTAATGTATGAGCTTCCACCTCATCTTTTTAGTACTTATGTATTCATTTATTTGTTTATAGCTGTACCTTTGTATGTTATCTCATTTTTAATGAGTATTTAGATTTTAATATTTACCTTATTTATGTTTAGCAACAAAAAAAAAATGGCAAACATCGCAAAAATTGAATTCCCGGCTCTTAATATCACCGGAGAAAATTATATGCCGTGGACGGCACATGTTAAGCGACATCTCAAGTCAATGGGTGTTTTGGAAACGATAACGTAGTGGAACGAATGTAGCGATCAAGACAAGGCAAAAGCCGTTGTCTTCCTCCATAAACACATTGATGAAATGTTGCAATTTGAATATTCAAATTTTGAGGATCCATACGTTTTGTGGGAAGATTTAAAAAGCAGATTTGATAATCAAAGGGAAGTTTTACTTCCCACTGCTAGAGATGAATGGAACAATCTCAGGTTCCAAGATTTTAAAAAGGTGAATGAATACACCTCTGCTTTGTACAGGATATGCTCAACGCTCCGATTCTGTGGGCAAACTGTTACGGAGGAAGATATGTTGGAGAAAACTTTCTCCACATTTCATGCATCAAATATAAACTTGCAACAACAATATCGGTTGCAAAAGTTTCAAAGATATTCTGATCTAAATTCATTTCTCCTCGTAGCAGAGAAAAACAATGAGCTACTAATGAAAAATCATCAAGCTCGTCCCACTGGATCATTAGCCATTCCAGAAGCAAATGCTGTTATTAATGATGATATTAAAGACTCTGGAAGAAAATGGGGATGAGTGTGACAACCCTCACTAAACCAGGTATCCGTACGATTTAATTAATTAATAATTACTGCCTGATTACTGTGCTTAACTGAAATTGCTGATGAACTGCTACTTGACTTTATTACTTGAACATATCTGCATCATACTTTACATACCGTCACTACATTATTTTACATGCTGAACCTTAGTGACAAACATGATGCACAAAAGCACAGTAGCATTAGAACGGATAACCTATTGAACATGCTGATAAAGCCAGCATCAGGCAGACACTGCCTCTAAGGGCCTGTATGAGCCAGAAATATTTTACTACACCCATAGTGAGTGTAGGGATACAAGGGTTATAGAACTGCGTCTCTAGGAATAAGATACGATGACTGGATGAGCATAAAACATACACTGAGCACAAAACACAGCACTTTAACTAACAATTCAGCTTTTAGCTAACTAATAAAGTGCCAAATCATGAGGAAAATATTCCTGACACTTCGGGGAATAAGTTGTGTCACTAAAAATGGTATTTACGACACATAAAAGCTTTGTTAAGCGCTTTAACGGATTACTATCCAACCGAACAACCGGACTATACACGGAACATGAAAATATTGTCATTTACAATATTGATCATTTTCTGAGCCAGTTAGGGTCCCTGAACACCCTGACACCCGCTATAAAGCACTACACTCAACTAACCAAGTTAATCACTTAACTAACTTATCTAATCAAACTAAACCCTAACTAAACTTGTTGGAATCGAACCAAGACCCCCCCCCATCCTAACCGTCCCAACTATAAGGGGACATACTTGGTACTAAATGGATTATTTTAATGTAATATGTTGGATATCTAAACTACACTAGAACCATTGGATAATTATCTTTAGAATTGTCTATAAGAAGGAGCCATGACACAAGAGATTGTTCGCATCACTAAACCATTCAAACTCTCTCTCTTTCCTTCTCTACACCCGACGGCCGAACACCCTCTTGAACACACCACCATTTTCGGCTCTTGACTTCCACATTCCAAGGTTGTTCAAGTGTTACGGGTCATGCATTAGGAGTCTTGGAGCAAACGGAAGGCGAAGGACCTCTCTATCTAGCTTTTATCCACCTCTTTTTCGCATAGATTCTTCCCTAGCCTCGAGCTAGAGGTATAATGCTTAAAACTCGTACTCGAACTAATCTAAGGTGGTTAATATGTGTTGTAACGGTTAAAATTCGGAAACTTGCATTTTGAAGCATAAAAGTCTAATAAAACATGAATATTGTTGGTTAATAGCACATAAGTTGTGTAAATGTTGTAGTAATTGAAAGTTGTGATTATCTAGACCGGATCTATGTTGTGGTAGCTCGGATCATCATTTAGCTCGGTTTGGTTAAGATCATGGATCTTGACATAAGCTTGTTTTGAATGAGACAAGGGTTAAAAGGTGAAACTCTACCACACGAGAAACATGAACTTGTGTAAAAGTATTTTTACTTGTAAAATAGTGTTTGAAACTAGCGGATCTACGTATGTACAAATGGTATTTTCAAAGAACCACATATCAAAGAAATCATGTTTTCTAAAAAGACGGATCTTACACTAACAAATATGATTTTTTATAAACCACAAGTGTGTAGACACTTGTGAAATGAAAGGTTCGACAAAATAACAAACTTTGTAAAAGATGACGAGAAGTTGTAAAGATGGCTTTACTTTAAAAACGAGGTTTTTACGAGATCGATCTACTTTATATAAAGATCCACAAAATATAATGGGATTTACACTATAGTTTTCGGAAAAACTACAAGTTCATGCGATTATGCGATTTACATACTTGTCGACTAGTTTAATGTGTCGGAAATTGTTGATTGAATAAAGAGATTGTTGAAATTGATTTTGTAAAAGAAAATGATACGCTTGAAAGCGTGGCCACCTCCCGTTAAAGGGGAAACTCTGGCGAAATTTTTCTAAAACCTAACACTTAGAATTATTTACAAGTGTTAGAATTATTTTGACATGCTTTCAAAATATATTTCGCCACGACTTTATTTACAAATATTCGGAGGTGGGATTTTCACAAAACTAAACGTGATAAATATATATTTGGTAAATATATTTTCACAACACTGTTTATGATTACTTTGTGAAAAATACACAAATATTATTTTTAGAGTAAAAATAATCTTTACAAACGTTGACGAATCCAAAATAATACGAACGCTTTCACGATAAACATATAAGTTACAACGGTAAGTATTATTACCACACGATCGCTAAAACGTAACTTACGCATTATACGGAAATAATTATGAACGTATATTTTATCAACGTATTATTTTTGGGGAATATCATGTGAAATGAAAATATAATATTTTTGAGAAAAATATTTATATTTTGGAATTGGAAATGAATATATTAAGTGAGACTTAATGGTGTAATTCGAACGCCCATGTATTAAATCCCCCATCCTTGGGAAGGAGATTAATTAACAAGTACATGCAAAGTATAAACACGAAATAGTTGTCTAACTATTTCCCAAAAACTTAAACTATAAAGCTAAGGCACGGCCATCCGTCTAATAGAAATTAGCACATGTAGGTCGTTGCCCAGCTGCCCGATTTGGAGTACTTGGTAGAGACGCACCGACTGTGAGTTCATGTCCCCCTTTTCTCTTAACTGTTTTCAGTTTTCTAAACTGCGGGGGTGAAATACATGTTACTATGATTACGAATATTTCTTACATGGTATGGTCAGCTACGGAAGGAACTGTTAGGTTATGTGATTTGGGTAGGTGAAACCTTAAGAACATTAGTCCTCGTAGTACGATCGAGGGATACAAGTGATAGGCCTATTTGAGCATAACAAACCCCACCCATGCGCCCTAAGGTTGGACCATGTGGTGACTTTGTCTTAACACCACCCATGCGCCCGCAGGTTGGACCATGTGGTGACCTTGTCGTAACACCACCCATGCGCCCGCATGTTGGACCATGTGGTGACCTTGTCGTAACACCACCCATGCGCCCGCAGGTTGGACCATGTGGTGACCTTGCCCTATCCCCTCCCATGCGCCCGCAGGTTGGACCATGTGGTTACACATTAACTGATATGTTTCCTTATTTGCTTTCATACCAGAGTTTACAAAATATTCACACTTACAATGGTTATAAAGGTTTATTCGCGCGCACATACTAAACACATGAACTCGCTCAACATTATTGTTGATTTTTCAACTTACATGTATTTCAGGGAATTAAAGGATCTGGCACGGTATGGCACGTTTTCCCGCTGCACTAGTTTCCGAGGTCATCCGGGGTTTAGGGAATGTGACTCTTTCCTGGACAAGTCACAGTCCTTAAACTGTGTTTATGTTTTGTTTATTTGTTGAACAAGGTTATGGTTGTTAGGGCGTGATCCCGTTTTAAACAATGATACTGTATTTGGCTTTTAAAACTTAATGGATGATTCTTGCATGTTTTAATTCATATAGCTTTGTTATGATTAAGCTATGGTATTAAGAAGTCACACCAAATTAACCACGCTTCCGCAAAGCCAGGGTGTGACAGCTTGGTATCAGAGCTCTGATCATAGCGAACTAGGATTCTTTCTCGAGTCTAGACTATGATCACTAGGGCTCTCACGAAAACATTTTTACTGCATACCACTTAAGTCCAGATCCAAAACGTTTTTACAAACACATGTTGAGCACATTTTATTATTTTAGGCTCAGTCTTGGAGGCTGAGGTTCGATCTTAGAGATCGAGGTAGATGGCTAGTGAGACTAGGAAGAGTAGGCTCAGTCATGAAGGCTGAGGCTCGGTCATGGAGGCCGAGGCTCGATCTAGGAGGTCGAGGTGGATGATAGAGCAGTCTTAGAGACTGGGAGGAATTTGGCTAGTGGGACTAGGAATGTCAGCCTTGGAGGCTGGGAGGAATTTGGCTAGTGGGACTAGGAATATCAGTCTGGGAGGCTAGTGGGACTAGGAGAATTATTTGATTGCTTATTGCTGACTAACATGTATATATGTGGATGTGATTGATTGTTATACGTACATGTGTTTATGTTACAAATGTCATGCTTTCATCATGTACAAGAAAGGTGGACACTACGAATCCCATGGCCATAGCATCAGACGACATAGTACATCAAGGCACGAGGTGCATATTTCCGATACTACCGGCACAGACAATGACGATATTCAGCCCTTTGCGCTGCCTGAAGTCATAGCAGAGCCTACTGATGGCCATCTGGTTGGGAATTTGCCACTCGCGGTGATCCCTGCTCTTGTTGGGAATTGCGGTGATGTGGGGCATTTCAGTAAGTATTGCCGTAAGAACACTCAGGCACGTGGATGAAAGCTCAACAGCGGGGATAGAATCCAAGCGTGGATATCGGTACGTCTCATAATAGTCAATGTTACGCTCTATTTGACAGTATTGTCAAATTTTAGCTTCAGAAAATATAGTTGTTTTAGTAGTAAGTAACCTAGATACCCAGTTCTCGATAGAACAAGCCTAACGGAAGCTTCGATGTGATAATTGGGATGGACTGGTTGTCGAACAACCCAGCGGAGATTGTCATCCGCACCCCGACGACGAACGGAGAAATGAATGTGATTCATGGAGCAGGATCCGCTCCTACGGATTATCAGGCAAAGAAGACACAAAAATTTCCGCACAAAGGATGTGTTGCATTCTTGGCTCATGTCGTGGAAAAAGAAGCCGAAGAACCAAAACCCGAAGATATCCCTGTGATTGGAGAATACCCCGAAGTCTTCCTCGAAGACTTGCCGGAATCGTCTCCTCAACGATTAGTCGAATCCCGCGTCAATTTAATCCCAGGCACTGCACCCGTAGTCAATGCATCGTAGCGACTTACATTTTCGGAGATGCAAGGATTGACAGAGAAGTTTTAGCAATGGATAGAGAAGGAAGATAACAGACCAAAATTCCCTTTTGGGGTAACCCCATTACTGCTCGTCAAAAAGAAGGATGATGATTTTCAAATAAACATCATCTACCGGGAGCTGAACAAGCTGACGATCAAGAATAGATACCCTCTGCCAAGAATTGATGATCTGTTCGATCAACTGCAAGGTTCAAGCTTTTACTCAAAGATCGACTTGCGATCTTAATACCATCAGTTAAGGATACAAGAGGAGAGTATCCCAAAGACAGCTTTCAGAACTCGTTATGGGCACTACGAGTTTCTGGTTATGCCGTTTGGATTGACAAACGCACCTGCAGTATTCATGGATTTGATGAATCGAGTTTGTAAGCCGTACTTGGATAAGATCGATTAAGAGTTCTGATGAATCAACTTCCTCGGCTGCAAAGTCAAGCAAGATGAATTCTTCAGATACAAATCTGAGGACTAAAGAGGATAAGAAGAAGAAGAAAGTGAGGTTTTCACTTCTCGGCGACGAATCTGACTCATTAAAGTCAGACAAGCCACATTCAGGCAATGATTCTGGAATGGTAAAGCCAGAGGAGCCATGTGTTGAGGTAAAGGTCGAGAATTCTAGTTTAACAATAGATGAGAAAAACTTTCCATCATTGTTGAACAAGAATTCAAAATCACCCAAGGCTGGTCAGGCTTGGGTGAAACTATTTAAATGAAAAACCTGACTTGCCGGAGCTCCCAGGTTTGTAAGAGTGGAGCATGAATCGGCATCTTTTTAAATCTGTGTTTGAAGATTTTGCAGGAATTGCCGGAGTTCCCAGGTTGGTAAGCGTGGAGCATGAATCGGCATCTTTCTTGAATTTTATTCGGTAACGTCAATCATGCAAACGGTAAAGAGGTTTGGTTGTGTTTGTGAATGTTTTACAAGTGTTACAGAGGATTCTGGACTGCAAATGGTAAATCAAGGACATTAACTTGTACTTGGATTTTCCTACTTTTGTGTAGAAAACAAGATGATGAAGTAACCCCGTACCTAAACTGTTTGGTAAACAAACTAAGTTTTCCGGAAAAGCCATTTTGATTAAAACAAACTTAAGTGTTTTGAAATCACAATGGGAAAATAGTTTGTTGTGAGGGGGAGTTCTGATTGTTTATGCCAGGTGGATGGAGAATTGAAGTGATTCTCATCAAGTTGTCAAGTTTGTACAGTTTGTTTCAAATTTTCCCAGAAAATCAAAATTGAAACATATTTTGATTTTAGGGGGAGAAAAATTTTAAAAAAATTAGAAAATTTGAAAAAAATCAAAAACATTAAAAAGTCAAAATGAGTTTTGTTGTGAAAAAGAGGAAATGATAGTAAATCAGTGGACTATCACAGCATGCTAAAGAAATGTAATGAAAAATGTGATAAACGGTCTCACTGATGATGTGACGATAGGTTTTTGTACATTTAGTAGATTTATTCGGGATATAAACCTAAAATTTCAAACTTGTGAAATTCGTGGGGAACACTACTTGGATATATAGGTAACCCCTGAAATCTCGTTTGAAAGGTCTCGTATTCTGATATACTAGGTGTTTATACTCTATGATGTCTGGGGTATTATTCCGGGACTTCTGCTGAACGGTAGTTCTGACCTAGTCCTTGGCTAATACTTTCCACAAAATGCTTGAAATATAGCATAAAGCCCTCAGTTGATTAGACAATAAAATTGATAATCATCTGTTGTAGCTGAAAAGATCCTCTAAAGGGGACACACTGCTAAGTCGAAGCTGATATCTCTCTGCTGAACGGAAGTTCTGACCTGAGATCCCTCAGTTCTCGCATCTTTCCCCTAATTTATGTACAGACATCATTGTAGTGTTCATACCTGTAAGACTGAATATTGGGATTCTGGATACGGGAGTATATTCAAGAGGTGGGACACATGAATTGAACTAAGTTCATAAAATACCTAAATAGTATCCTGAATAGATTGAAAATTGTATGAAAATTTAAGAGGACAATTATATTGTCAATCTACGTGAATCGTTTAGAACTTAAAACGATTAAAAGCTTAGCGGTGTTTGTGTTATGTCTCAAAAACTGATATGATCCTCTTGCACAAACTCACAAAAATATGTTTGTTTTGCATTTAAATTTCTGTCTTTGCATTCATGTTTCATATTTTAAAAAATCCAAAAAGATTTTCGACAACTGATGGTGAAGAGCTGATTTTCAAAATCTCAAAGGCTAAACTTGATGAACATACAGGTTGGTTAAGACATTTGAAATGTTTAAAATGATTCATTAGGTTGAATCAGAAATTGAAATGTTTCAAATTTGTGATTAGTGTTTAATTTGTAAAAATTCTCAAATGATTTGTTGATTCATTAAATTGAATCACAACTTTATTTGTTTGTGATAGAGAATTTGAGATGTATGCAGATGATGAGCTGAACAGAGAGAAGCCAGGAGATAATTTCTATGGTGGTAACAAATCCCAGACAACTATCCTAGCAGGGTGATAGGGGGAGTCTGATGAAAGTTATAGCCAAAGAAAGATAGATCCAGGCAGAATTATTGAAGAAGATCGAACAATATCCGAGAATGTCTTGTTGAAGACTCTCACTGAAGATTCCGTCAACATTCAAGGGGGAGTCTGTTGGTGCAGTTGTCTGTCGACTACATCTTCGTTCGAGTCTTAGAATAGAAATAGTTGTAAAATGTACCAAATACGAGAAATGTGAAATTGTATAGGTTGTATGTAGTTGGATCGCTTTTTAGGTCATTTAGAGCTTGGGCCGCTCGAATGGACATGCTGGTCCGCTCTTGTGACAAACTAGCTGGATCGCTCGAACGGCAAACCAGCTGGACCGCTCCAATGACACCTTATGTGAACCGCTTATGTGACATCATGTATGGGCCGCTTATTGGGCCTGTCCAATAAGCGGTCCCAAAGCCCTATATATACATGATTAGCGATCCCAGTAGAGATAGTTAGAATAGTGGTAGAAAATCGTGCCAAAGTGCTGCCGGTGCGAGATTTAAAGTGTAATCAGCGTCAAATCAGTAAAACAAGTAGTTAAAGTGATCTGTGTGCTATTTCTACCTTAGTTTCTTGTTATTCCGCACCTGAAACCAAGGAGAAAGCCTCTGAACGACTCGTTTGGGTCAGAATACGACCCTACAGTTCGTGATTGTATTCATCGGTGATATTTTGATTTATTCAAAGACGAAGGCTGAGCACGAGCAGCATTTAAGAGCCATTCTTGAGCTGCTAAAGAAAGAACAGTTGTATGCCAAATTCTCTAAGTGCGAGTTTTGGCTAAGAGAAGTGCAATTCCTTGGGCACGTGGTAAACGGAGATGGAATCCACGTGGATCCAACCAAGATCAAGGCGATCAAGGATTGGGAAACGCCAAAGTCGCCAACCGAGATTCGGCAATTCTTGGGTTTGGCTGGCTATTACCGAAGATTCATTGAGAATTTTTCAAAGATCGCTCAACCATTAACGCTACTCGCACCGAAGGACAAGAAGTTTGATTGGGGAATCAAACAGGAAGAAGCGTTTCAGATATTGAAAGATAAGCTTTGCAACGCGCCAATCTTAACACTACCGGAAGGCACAGATGATTTTGTGGTATATTGCGACGCTTCGCGTCAAGGATTGGGTTGCGTGTTGATGCAACGCCAAAAAGTTATTGCTTACGCGTCACGTCAGCTGTAGGTACATGAAAAGAACTATACCACACATGATTTGGAATTAGGCGCAGTGGTTTTTGCTTTAAAGATCTGGAGGCACTACCTTTATGGTACGAAGTGCACAATCTTCACAGATCACAAGAGCCTTCAGCATATATTCAACCAGAAGGAGTTGAATATGAGGCAAAGACGATGGGTAGAGCTGTTGAATGACTACGACTGCGAGATAAAGTATCATCCAGGGAAGGCGAATGTGGTCGCCGATGCCCTAAGTCGAAAGGAGAGAATCAAGCCCATAAGGGTTAGGGCTTTGGAGATGGTTATTCGAACCGATTTTCCTCTGCGAATTCATGCCGCGCAGAAAGAAGCTCTCAAGGAGAGAAACCTTGAGGAAGAGTATCTCCGTGGGATGGAGAAGTTATTGGCACCAAACAAGGAAGGAACGTTGTGTTTTGAGAAAAGGATTTGGGTTCCTTTGTTTGGAGGTTTAAGGAAGGTTATTTTCGATGAAGCTCACAAGTCGCGGTACTCTATCCATCCTGGAGCGGATACGATGTAAGGATCTTAAAGATTACTATGGGTGGCCTAGGATGAAAGGCGATGTTGCTATTTATGTGAGCAAATGTTTAACATGCGCCAAGGTTAAGGCGGAATACCAGAAGCCTTCGGGACTTCTGCAACAACCAGGGATTCCCAAATGGAAATGGTAACAAATCTCTATGGATTTTATTACGAAGTTGCCAAGAACGCCTAGAGGCCATGACACTATCTGGGTGATAGTGGACCGATTAACGAAGTCAGCGCACTTCTTGCCTATCCGAGAGAAGGATAATACGAGCAAACTGGCCGAAATTTACATGAGAGAGATTGTTACACGCCATGGAGTACCTCTCTCAATCATCTCCGATAGAGACGGAAGGTTCGTATCGAGGATATGGCAATCCTTCCAGGAAGCTTTTGGCTCAAAGTTGAATCTGAGCACTGCTTTTCACCCGCAGACCGACGGCCAAAGCGAGCGGACGATTCAGACGTTGGAAGACATGCTGAGAGCGTGTGTTATGGATTTAGGCGGTAGCTGGATAAGCATTTGCCTATGGTTGAGTTTTCATACAACAACAACTACCACACCAGTATTGGTGCCGCGCCATTCGAAGCTTTATATGGGCGCAAGTGCAGATCACCGCTCTGTTGGTCTGACGCCGGTGATAGACAGTTGGTTGGTCCTGATGTAGTCCAGGAAACCACCGATAAGATTGCACAGATACGAGATCGCATCAGTGCGGCTCGTGACCGTTAGAAAGCCTACGCGGATCGAAATAGAAAACCTCTAGAGTTTGAGGTAGGTGATATAGTTTTGTTGAAGGTATCACCCTGGAAGGGTGTGGCACGCTTTGGGAAGCGTGGGAAGTTGAATCCGCGATATATTGGTCCGTTCAGAATTTTGGAAAGAATTCGGACTGTAGCATACAACTTGGACCTACCTGCCGAACTGAATGGTGTCCACGATACATTTCATGTATCCAATCTGAAGAAAAAGTCCAACACAAGATACCGTTGTTATTCCTACCGACGAAATTCATGTTGACGACACGCTCCACTTCGTTGAAGAACCTGTTGAGGTCACGGATTGGAAAGTGAACAAGACCCGCCAGAGCAGTGTCAAGCTCGTCAAGGTTCGTTGGAATGCCCGCCATGGTCCTGAGTTCACCTGGGAGCGTGAGGACCGAATGAAAGAGAAATAACCCCACCTATTTCCTGAGAACCCTGCTTCTACAAGCAGAACTTAAAATTTCGGGACGAAATTTTTCTAACGGGGGGAGAATGTGACAACCCTCACTAAACCAGGTATCCGTACGATTTAATTAATTAATAATTACTGCCTAATTACTGTGTTTAACTGAAATTGCTGATGAACTGCTATTTGACTTTATTACTTGAACATATCTGCATCATACTTTACATACCGTCACTACATTATTTTACATGCTGAACCTTAGTGACAAACATGATGCACAAAAGCACAGTAGCATTAGAACGGATAACTTATTGAACATGCTGATAAAGCCAGCATCAGGCAGACACTGCCTCTAAGGACCTGTATGAGCCAGAAATATTTTACTACACCCATAGTGAGTGTAGGGATACAAGGGTTATAGAACTGCGTCTCTAGGAATAAGATATGATGACTGGATGTGCGTAAAACATACACTGAGCACAAAACACAGCACTTTAACTAACAATTCAGCTTTTAGCTAACTAATAAAGTGCCAAATCATGAGGAAAATATTCCTGACACTTCGGGGAATAAGTTGTGTCACTAAAAATGGTATTTACGACACATAAAAGCTTTGTTAAGCGCTTTAACGGATTACTATCCAACCGAACAACCGGACTCTACCCGGAACATGAAAATATTGTCATTAACAATATTAATCTTTTTCTGAGCCAGTTAGGGTCCCTGAACACCCTGACACCCGCTATAAAGCACTACACTCAACTAACCAAGTTAATCACTTAACTAACTTATCTAACCAAACTAAACCCTAACTAAACTTGTTGGAATCGAACCAAGACCCCCCCCATCCTAACCGTCCCAACTATAAGGGGACATACTTGGTACTAAATGGATTATTTTAATGTAATATGTTGGATATCTAAACTACACTAGAACCATTGGATAATTATCTTTAGAATTGTCTATAAGAAGGAGCCATGACACAAGAGATTGTTCACATCACTAAACCATTCAAACTCTCTCTCTTTCCTTCTCTACACCCCACGGCCAAACACCCTCTTGAACACACCACCATTTTTGGCTCTTGACTTCCACATTCCAAGGTTTTTCAAGTGTTACGGGTCACGCATTAGGAGTCTTGGAGCAAACGGAAGGCGAAGGACCTCTCTATCTAGCTTTTATCCACCTCTTTTTCGCATAGATTCTTCCCTAGCCTCGAGCTAGAGGTATAATGCTTAAAACTCGTACTCGAACTAATCTAAGGTGGTTAATATGTGTTGTAACGGTTAAAATTCAGAAACTTGCATTTTGAAGCATAAAAGTCTAATAAAACATGAATATTGTTGGTTAATAGCACATAAGTTGTGTAAATGTTGTAGTAATTGAAAGTTGTGATTATCTAGACCCGATCTATGTTGTGGTAGCTCGGATCATCATTTAACTCGGTTTGGTTAAGATCATGGATCTTGACATAAGCTTGTTTTGAATGAGACAAGGGTTAAAAGGTGAAACTCTACCACACGAGAAACATGAACTTGGGTAAAAGTATTTTTACTTGTAAAATAGTGTTTGAAACTAGCGGATCTACGTATGTACAAATGGTATTTTCAAAGAACCACATATCAAAGAAATCATGTTTTCTAAAAAGACGGATCTTACACTAACAAGTATGATTTTTTTATAAACCACAAGTGTGTAGACACTTGTGAAATGAAAGGTTCGACAAAATAACAAACTTTGTAAAAGATGACGAGAAGTTGTAAAGATGGCTTTACTTTAAAAACGAGGTTTTTACGAGATCGATCTACTTTATATAAAGATCCACAAAATATAATGGGATTTACACTATAGTTTTCGGAAAAACTACAAGTTCATGCGATTATGCGATTTACATACTTGTCGACTAGTTTAATGTGTCGGAAATTGTTGATTGAATAAAGAGATTGTTGAAATTGATTTTGTAAAAGAAAATGATACGCTTGAAAGCGTGGCCACCTCCAGTTACAGTGGAAACTCTGGCGAAATTTTTCTAAAACCTAACACTTAGAATTATTTACAAGTGTTAGAATTATTTTGACATGCTTTCAAAATATATTTCGCCACGACTTTATTTACAAATATTCGGAGGTGGGATTTTCACAAAACTAAACGTGATAAATATATATTTGGTAAATATATTTTCACAACACTGTTTATGATTATTTTGTGAAAAATACACAAATATTATTTTTAGAGTAAAAATAATCTTTACAAACGTTGACGAATCCAAAATAATACGAACGCTTTCACGATATACATATAAGTTACAACGGTAATTATTATTACCACACGATCGCTAAAACGTAACTTACGCATTATACGGAAATAATTATGAACGTATATTTTATCAACGTATTATTTTTGGGGAATATTATGTGAAATGAAAATATAATATTTTTGAGAAAAATATTTATATTTTGGAATTGGAAATGAATATATTAAGTGAGACTTAATGGTGTAATTCGAACGCCCATGTATTAAATCCCCCATCCTTGGGAAGGAGATTAATTACCAAGTACATGCAAAGTATAAACACGAAATAGTTGTCCTATTTCCCAAAAACTTAAACTATAAAGCTAAGGCACGGCCATCCGTCTCATAGAAATTAGCACATGTAGGTCGTTGCCCAGCTGCCCGATTTGGAGTACTTGGTAGAGACGCACCGACTGTGAGTTCATGTCCCCCTTTTCTCTTAACTGTTTTCAGTTTTCTAAACTGCGGGGGTGAAATACATGTTACTATGATTACGAATATTTCTTACATGGTATGGTCAGCTACGGAAGGAACTGTTAGGTTATGTGATTTGGGTAGGTGAAACCTTAAGAACATTAGTCCTCGTAGTACGATCGAGGGATACAAGTGATAGGCCTAATTGAGCATAACAAACCCCACCCATGCGCCCTAAGGTTGGACCATGTGGTGACTTTGTCTTAACACCACCCATGCGCCCGCAGGTTGGACCATGTGGTGACCTTGTCGTAACACCACCCATGCGCCCGCAGGTTGGACCATGTGGTGACCTTGTCGTAACACCACCCATGCGCCCGCAGGTTGGACCATGTGGTGACCTTGCCCTATCCCCTCCCATGCGCCCGCAGGTTGGACCATGTGGTTACACATTAACTGATATGTTTCCTTATTTGCTTTCATACCAGAGTTTACAAAATATTCACACTTACAATGGTTATAAAGGTTTATTCGCGCGCACATACTAAACACATGAACTCGCTCAACATTATTGTTGATTTTTCAACTTACATGTATTTCAAGGAATTAAAGGATCTGGCACGGTATGGCACGTTTTCCCGCTGCACTAGTTTCCGAGGTCATCCGGGGTTTTGGGAATGTGACTCTTTCCTGGACAAGTCACAGTCCTTAAACTGTGTTTATGTTTTGTTTATTTGTTGAACAAGGTTATGGTTGTTAGGGCGTGATCCCGTTTTAAACAATGATACTGTATTTGGCTTTTAAAACTTAATGGATGATTCTTGCATGTTTTAATTCATATAGCTTTGTTATGATTAAGCTATGGTATTAAGAAGTCACACCAAATTAACCACGCTTCCGCAAAGCCAGGGTGTGACAGCTTGGTATCAGAGCTCTGATCATAGCGAACTAGGATTCTTTCTCGAGTCTAGACTATGATCACTAGGGCTCTCACGAAAACATTTTTACTGCATACCACTTAAGTCCAGATCCAAAACGTTTTTACAAACACATGTTGAGCACATTTTATTATTTTAGGCTCAGTCTTGGAGGCTGAGGCTCGATCTTAGAGATCGAGGTAGATGGCTAGTGAGACTAGGAAGAGTAGGCTCAGTCATGAAGGCTGAGGCTCGGTCATGGAGGCCGAGGCTCGATCTAGGAGGTCGAGGTGGATGATAGAGCAGTCTTAGAGACTGGGAGGAATTTGGCTAGTGGGACTAGGAATGTCAGCCTTGGAGGCTGGGAGGAATTTGGCTAGTGGGACTAGGAATATCAGTCTGGGAGGCTGGGAGGCTAGTGGGACTAGGAGAATTATTTGATTGCTTATTGCTGACTAACATGTTTATATGTGGATGTGATTGATTGTTATACGTACATGTGTTTATGTTACAAATGTCATGCTTTCATCATGTACAAGAAAGGTGGACACTACGAATCCCATGGTCATAGCATCAGACGACATAGTACATCGAGGCACGAGGTGCATATTTCCGATACTACCGGCACAGACAATGACGATATTCAGCCCTTTGCGCTGCCTGAAGTCATAGCAGAGCCTACTGATGGCCATCTTGTTGGGAATTTGCCACTCGCGGTGATCCCTGCTCCTGTGCCCCTTGTCGTTTATCCCATTGTTGATATGCCCCCGACGTGGCCTCTGACGACGATAACGATCTACTAGAGGAGGACCCATTCGAGGGCGAGGCCCTATTGCTGCTGGTATTAGCCTACTGCTTGCGGACGCTCCTGCAGGGGAAACTCATGCCCATTCCCCTGTCCCAGACTCATTTGAGTTGCTGACATCCGCATTTTCGCATATACAGGGAGTGCCGCACCATCCACACAATGCCGACCCTGATACGGCATCATCGGCTGCACCGGTTCCCGCACATAGCTTTGAGTTTGATCACAGTATTGAGGGTGATCCTGTTCTTCCATCTGGTTTTGATGCAGACCATGACCTTGAGTTCATACGCTTAGGCCAGCCCTTGGAGGATCCTGTAACCCCCTGTGATGGTTGATCCAGCTGATTTTGAGATGGAGTTTGTTGATCCGGAGCCAGCCGTGGCCCCTGAGCCAGGCGTCGCTCCTAACACCGCATTAGAGCATGACCCTGTTCATGCTAATGCACCTGCTGTTGCTCCTTGATTGATCATCTGCTTGGACGAGAGAAAATTTGGGGTAACTGTGCAAGACAATTTATTATTACGGGGGCCCACGTAATAACGACTTGTAGTGCACAGAAATCCTGGTGGACTCTGCGGGTCAAGCTAACGAAAACCAATGTAGCAGGAAATATCTAAAACACGAATGACCAAGGCAAGGCGATGTAGCCTCGAGTTCATTCTATTACAAGCAGCAAGCAAAATTGGCAAGCCTATGTGAAGGCTCAGAAATTTATTTCCCCACTCATGCATTGGGTATATTTACGTGTAAAATTAGGTGAGTACATGATGGCTTATGGTGCTATGTATCTCATAGACAATTGGGAAGTTGTCTAACCCACTTCATGCCATTTCGGCAGAAGAGAATGTCACCCAGGCGTGACACAAACACCAGTAAGTTGCCAAGGATAGAAGCCGAGCGGCAAAAAACGCATCTCACAGGCAAATGCATGACATGAAGCACTCCGTACTAAGCGTAGCGGTGGCACTACTGGGAGTAACCCCCCCCCCCCCCCAAAACTGACCGCACCTATAAGCAGTTCCTGAACTGCAAGCCTTTGAACTTCGTCGAAACAGGAAGCGCCATTGCATTTGTCGTTGGTCCGAAAAGATTGACTCTATTCTAAGAATGACTAACTGTTCAACCCAACAGAGTGTTACCTTTACCTCGGGGTCATTTCTAGATGGCACACTTTCATGATAGGATCTTCAGATTCAGACCCTTGGTACAGATGCTGCTTATGCACTGAGCTGGGACGAGCTCAAGGAAATGATTAAGGAGAAATATGGTTCTAAGATTGGAATAACAGAAGTTTGAGATGAAGTCCTGGAATTTGAAAATGGACGAACCAGAGATTCCTGAACCTGTCCAACGATCGCACGACTTGCCTAGGGTCGTCACCTACTAAGTCATTGATGTTGTATGATACAGTTGGGTACCTGTAAACCTTACATTCTGGTCTCGATTCGTGGCAATGCAATCGCAGTAATCTATTGTTTATGTTCTATAACATGAGATGTTATGTGATTGATTTGTTTATAACCTGGGATGTTATGTGTTGATGTTGTTGTATACTTACGTACACTTTACTTACTATGACCTGACCCATACGATCATCATTTAGAAGATGCCTCCAAGACGGGATGTACGCATACCCACCAACGAGGCGGAACTTCAAGGAATCATTGCTGCAGTCATCGCACAATACGAGGCCCATCACTCCGAGCGCAACAGAGGTACCTCAGGAAATAACCCACCCAACGGCTGCACCTACAAGCAGTTCTTATGCTGCCAGCCCCTACATTACGACGGAACTGGGGGTGCCGTAGCCTTCGTACGCTGGATTGAGAAGACGGACACTGTTTTGCGTGCGAGCAAATGCGCCCCAAGAGATCAGGTCACGTACATTTCTGGGCTGTTCCGAGATGGGGCTCTGTCTTGGTGGAAACTTCAGGTTCAGACAATGGGCGAGGCTGCTGCGTATGCTCTCTCGTTGGACGAGCTGAAAGAGCTAATGCATAAAAAGTACTGTTCGAGAACAGAAAGCCAGAAGGTAGAAACTGAGTTCTGGAACTTGAAGATGGAAGGTCCAAAAATAGCTGAGTATGTGGAGAAGTTCCAAGTTCTATCGCGTATCGTTCCTTACATGGTAGATCCAGAGTTTAAAAGGATTGAGCGTTTCATTTGGGGATTGGCACCCCAAATCATGAGCATGGTAACGACATCAAAGCCTGCCACAATATCTGAGGCCATCAATCTAAGTGTAGCCCTGACGGTAGAGGCAATCAGGATGAACAAATTTTCAGCCTCTGGGGAGAAGAAGGAGACTCATGTAGAGTCATCTGGGGACAACAAGAGGAAGTTGGCGAATTTCAAACAGGGTACCCAGTCGAGTAGCGACGACAAGGCCAAAAAGAGAAAAGAGTACACGGGTATCCTACCAAAGTGCGACAACTGTCGACGTCACCATAACCGGCGGTGTGGATATGGAAAATGTGGTAACTGTGGCAAGGTGGGACATGTCAAGGAAACATGTCGGCAAGGTACTGAACATGGAAATAGAGGTCAAGATGGTAACGGAAATCGCGGAGGAAATAACAACGACAACAACTATCAAGGCAGGGATGGTGACTATCAAGGCTGTGGCCAAGCATGTTTTAATTGCGGTGATGTGGGGCATTTCAGGAAGTATTGCCCTAAGAACACTCAGGCACGTGGATGAAAGCTCAACAGCAGGGATAGAATCCAAGCGTGGATATCGGTACGTCTCATAATAGTCAATGTTACGCTCTATTTGACAGTATTGTCAAATTTTTGCTTCAGAAAATATAGTTGTTTTAGTAGTAAGTAACCTAGATACCCAGTTCTCGATAGAACAAGCCTAACGGAAGCTTCGATGTGATAATTGGGATGGACTGGTTGTCGAAAAACCCAGCGGAGATTGTCATCCGCACCCCGACGACGAACGGAGAAATGATTGTGATTCATGGAGCAGGATCCGCTCCTACGGATTATCAGGCAAAGAAGACACAAAAATTTCCGCACAAAGGATGTGTTGCATTCTTGGCTCATGTCGTGGAAAAAGAAGCCGAAGAACCAAAACCCGAAGATATCCCTGTGATTGGAGAATACCCCGAAGTCTTCCTCGAAGACTTGCCGGAATCGTCTCCTCAACGATTAGTCGAACCCCGCGTCAATTTAATCCCAGGCACTGCACCCGTAGTCAATGCATCGTAGCGACTTACATTTTCGGAGATGCAAGGATTGACAGAGAAGTTTTAGCAATGGATAGAGAAGGAAGATAACAGACCAAAATTCCCTTTTGGGGTAACCCCATTACTGCTCGTCAAAAAGAAGGATGATGATTTTCAAATAAACATCATCTACCGGGAACTGAACAAGCTAACGATCAAGAATAGATACCCTCTGCCAAGAATTGATGATCTGTTCGATCAACTGCAAGGTTCAAGCTTTTACTCAAAGATCGACTTGCGATCTGAATACCATCAGTTAAGGATACAAGAGGAGAGTATCCCAAAGACAGCTTTCAGAACTCGTTATGGGCACTATGAGTTTCTGGTTATGCCGTTTGGATTGACAAACGCACCTGCAGTATTCATGGATTTGATGAATCGAGTTTGTAAGTCGTACTTGGATAAGTTCGTGATTGTATTCATCGGTGATATTTTGATTTATTCAAAGACGAAGGCTGAGCACGAGCAGCATTTAAGAGCCATTCTTGAGCTGCTAAAGAAAGAACAGTTGTATGCCAAATTCTCTAAGTGCGAGTTTTGGCTAAGAGAAGTGCAATTCCTTGGGCACGTGGTAAACGGAGATGGAATCCACGTGGATCCAACCAAGATCGAGGTGATCAAGGATTGGGAAACGCCAAAGACGCCAACCGAGATTCGGCAATTCTTGGGTTTGGCTGGCTATTACCGAAGATTCATTGAGAATTTTTCAAAGATCGCTCAACCATTAACGCTACTCGCACCGAAGGATAAGAAGTTTGATTGGGGAATCAAACAGGAAGAAGCGTTTCAGATATTGAAAGATAAGCTTTGCAACGCGCCAATCTTAACACTACCGGAAGGCACATATGGTTTTGTGGTATATTGCGACGCTTCGCGTCAAGGATTGGGTTGCGTGTTGATGCAACGCCAAAAAGTTATTGCTTACGCGTCACGTCAGCTGTAGGTACATGAAAAGAACTATACCACACATGATTTGGAATTAGGCGCAGTGGTTTTTTCTTTAAAGATCTGGAGGCACTACCTTTATGGTACGAAGTGCACAATCTTCACAGATCACAAGAGCCTTCAGCATATATTCAACCAGAAGGAGTTGAATATGAGGCAAAGACGATGGGTAGAACTGTTGAATGACTACGACTGCGAGATAAAGTATCATCCAGGGAAGACGAATGTGGTCGCCGATGCCCTAAGTCGAAAGGAGAGAATCAAGCCCATAAGGGTTAGGGCTTTGGAGATGGTTATTCAAACCGATTTTCCTCTGCGCATTCGTGCCGCGCAGAAAGAAGCTCTCAAGGAGAGAAACCTTGAGGAAGAGTATCTCCGTGGGATGGAGAAGTTATTGGCACCAAACAAGGAAGGAACGTTGTGTTTTGAGAAAAGGATTTGGGTTCCTTTGTTTGGAGGTTTAAGGAAGGTTATTTTCGATGAAGCTCACAAGTCGCGGTACTCTATCCATCCTGGAGCGGATAAGATGTAAGGATCTTAAAGATTACTATTGGTGGCCTAGGATGAAAGGCGATGTTGCTATTTATGTGAGCAAATGTTTAACATGCGCCAAGGTTAAGGCGGAATACCAGAAGCCTTCGGGACTTCTGTAACAACCAGGGATTCCCAAGTGGAAATGGGAACAAATCTCTATGGATTTTATTACGAAGTTGCCAAGAACGCCTAGAGGCCATGACACTATCTGGGTGATAGTGGACCGATTAACGAAGTCAGCGCACTTCTTGCCTATCCGAGAGAAGGATAATACGAGCAAACTGGCCGAAATTTACATGAGAGAGATTGTTACACGCCATGGAGTACCTCTCTCAATCATCTCCGATAGAGACAGAAGCTTCGTATCGAGGATATGGCAATCCTTCCAGGAAGCTTTTGGCTCAAAGTTGAATCTGAGCACTGCTTTTCACCCGCAGACCGACGGCCAAAGCGAGCGGACGATTCAGACGTTGGAAGACATGCTGAGAGCGTGTGTTATGGATTTAGGCGGTAGCTGGATAAGCATTTGCCTCTGGTTGAGTTTTCATACAACAACAGCTACCACACCAGTATTGCTGCCGCGCCATTCGAAGCTTTATATGGGCGCAAGTGCAGATCACCGCTCTGTTGGTCTGACGCCGGTGATAGACAGTTGGTTGGTCCTGATGTAGTCCAGGAAACCACCAATAAGATTGCACAGATACGAGATCACATCAGTGCGGCTCGTGACCGTCAGAAAGCCTACGCGGATCGAAATAGAAAACCTCTAGAATTTGAGGTAGGTGATATGGTTTTGTTGAAGGTATCACCCTGGAAGGGTGTGGCACGCTTTGGGAAGCGTGGGAAGTTGAATCCGCGATATATTGGTCCGTTCAGAATTTTGGAAAGAATTGGGACCGTAGCATACAACTTGGACCTACCTGCCGAACTGAATGGTGTCCACGATACATTTCATGTATCCAATCTAAAGAAAAAGTCCAACACAAGATACCGTTGTCATTCCTACCGACGAAATTCATGTTGACGACTCGTTCCACTTCGTTGAAGAACCTGTTGAGGTCACGGATTGGAAAGTGAACAAGACCCGCCGGAGCAGTGTCAAGCTCGTCAAGGTTCCTTGGAATGCCCGCCATGGTCCTGAGTTCACCTGGGAGCTTGAGGACCGAATGAAAGAGAAATACCCCCACCTATTTCCTGAGAACCCTGCTTCTACAAGCAGAACTTAAAATTTCGGGACGAAATTTTTCTAACGGGGGGAGAATGTGACAACCCTTACTAAACCAGGTATCCTTACGATTTAATTAATTAATAATTACTGCCTGATTACTGTGCTTAACTGAAATTGCTGATGTACTGCTACTTGACTTTATTACTTGAACATATCTGCATCATACTTTACATACCGTCACTACTTTATTTTACATGCTGAACCTTAGTGACAAACATGATGCACAAAAGCACAGTAGCATTAGAACGGATAACCTATTGAACATGCTGATAAAGCCAGCATCAGGCAGACACTGCCTCTAAGGGCCTGTATGAGCCAGAAATATTTTACTACACCCATAGTGAGTGTAGGGATACAAGGGTTATAGAACTGCGTCTCTAGGAATAAGATATGATGACTGGATGTGCATAAAACATACACTGAGCACAAAACACAGCACTTTAACTAACAATTCAGCTTTTAGCTAACTAATAAAGTGCCAAATCATGAGGAAAATATTCCTGACACTTCGGGGAATAAGTTGTGTCACTAAAAATGGTATTTACGACACATAAAAGCTTTGTTAAGCGCTTTAACGGATTACTATCCAACCGAACAACCGGATTATACCCGGAACATGAAAATATTGTCATTAACAATATTGATCTTTTTCTGAGCCAGTTAGGGTCCCTGAACACCCTGACACCCGCTATAAAGCACTACACTCAACTAACCAAGTTAATCACTTAACTAACTTATCTAACCAAACTAAACCCTAACTAAACTTGTTGGAATCGAACCAAGACCCCCCCCCCATCCTAACCGTCCCAACTATAAGGGGACATACTTGGTACTAAATGGATTATTTTAATGTAATATGTTGGATATCTAAACTACACTAGAACCATTGGATAATTATCTTTAGAATTGTCTATAAGAAGGAGCCATGACACAAGAGATTGTTCACATCACTAAACCATTCAAACTCTCTCTCTTTCCTTCTCTACACCCCACGGGCGAACACCCTCTTGAACACACCACCATTTTCGGCTCTTGACTTCCACATTCCAAGGTTGTTCAAGTGTTACGGGTCACGCATTAGGAGTCTTGGAGCAAACGGAAGGCGAAGGACCTCTCTATCTAGCTTTTATCCACCTCTTTTTCGCATAGATTCTTCCCTAGCCTCGAGCTAGAGGTATAATGCTTAAAACTCGTACTCGAACTAATCTAAGGTGGTTAATATGTGTTGTAACGGTTAAAATTCAGAAACATGCATTTTGAAGCATAAAAGTCTAATAAAACATGAATATTGTTGGTTAATAGCACATAAGTTGTGTAAATGTTGTAGTAATTGAAAGTTATGATTATCTAGACCCGATCTATGTTGTGGTAGCTCGGATCATCATTTAACTCGGTTTGGTTAAGATCATGGATCTTGACATAAGCTTGTTTTGAATGAGACAAGGGTTAAAAGGTGAAACTCTACCACACGAGAAACATGAACTTGTGTAAAAGTATTTTTACTTGTAAAATAGTGTTTGAAACTAGCGGATCTACGTATGTACAAATGGTATTTTCAAAGAACCACATATCAAAGAAATCATGTTTTCTTAAAAGACGGATCTTACACTAACAAGTATGATTTTTTATAAACCACAAGTGTGTAGACACTTGTGAAATGAAAGGTTCGACAAAATAACAAACTTTGTAAAAGATGACGAGAAGTTGTAAAGATGGCTTTACTTTAAAAACGAGGTTTTTACGAGATCAATCTACTTTATATAAAGATCCACAAAATATAATGGGATTTACACTATAGTTTTCGGAAAAACTACAAGTTCATGCGATTATGCGATTTACATACTTGTCGACTAGTTTAATGTGTCGGAAATTGTTGATTGAATAAAGAGATTGTTGAAATTGATTTTGTAAAAGAAAATGATACGCTTGAAAGCGTGGCCACCTCCAGTTACAGGGGAAACTCTGGCGAAATTTTTCTAAAACCTAACACTTAGAATTATTTACAAGTGTTAGAATTATTTTGACATGCTTTCAAAATATATTTCGCCACGACTTTATTTACAAATATTCGGAGGTGGGATTTTCACAAAACTAAACGTGATAAATATATATTTGGTAAATATATTTTCACAACACTGTTTATGATTATTTTGTGAAAAATACACAAATATTATTTTTAGAGTAAAAATAATATTTACAAACGTTGACGAATCCAAAATAATACGAACGCTTTCACGATAAACATATAAGTTACAACGGTAATTATTATTACCACACGATCGCTAAAACGTAACTTACGCATTATACGGAAATAATTATGAACGTATATTTTATCAACGTATTATTTTTGGGGAATATTATGTGAAATGAAAATATAATATTTTTGAGAAAAATATTTATATTTTGGAATTGGAAATGAATATATTAAGTGAGACTTAATGGTGTAATTCGAACGCCCATGTATTAAATCCCCCATCCTTGGGGAGGAGATTAATTACCAAGTACATGCAAAGTATAAACACGAAATAGTTGTCTAACTATTTCCCAAAAACTTAAACTATAAAGCTAAGGCACGGCCATCCGTCTAATAGAAATTAGCACATGTGGGTCGTTGCCCAGCTGCCCGATTTGGAGTACTTGGTAGAGACGCACCGACTGTCAGTTCATGTCCCCCTTTTCTCTTAACTGTTTTCAGTTTTCTAAACTGCGGGGGTGAAATACATGTTACTATGATTACGAATATTTCTTACATGGTATGGTCAGCTACGGAAGGAACTGTTAGGTTATGTGATTTGGGTAGGTGAAACCTTAAGAACATTAGTCCTCGTAGTACGATCGAGGGATACAAGTGATAGGCCTATTTGAGCATAACAAACCCCACCCATGCGCCCTAAGGTTGGACTATGTGGTGACTTTGTCTTAACACCACCCATGCGCCCGCAGGTTGGACCATGTGGTGACCTTGTCGTAACACCACCCATGCGCCCGCAGGTTGGACCATGTGGTGACCTTGTCGTAACACCACCCATGCGCCCGCAGGTTGGACCATGTGGTGACCTTGCCCTATCCCCTCCCATGCGCCCGCAGGTTGGACCATGTGGTTACACATTAACTGATATGTTTCCTTATTTGCTTTCATACCAGAGTTTACAAAATATTCACACTTACAATGGTTATAAAGGTTTATTCGCGCGCACATACTAAACACATGAACTCGCTCAACATTATTGTTGATTTTTCAACTTACATGTATTTCAAGGAATTAAAGGATCTGGCACGGTATGGCACGTTTTCCCGCTGCACTAGTTTCCGAGGTCATCCGGGGTTTAGGGAATGTGACTCTTTCCTGGACAAGTCACAGTCCTTAAACTGTGTTTATGTTTTGTTTATTTGTTGAACAAGGTTATGGTTGTTAGGGCGTGATCCCGTTTTAAACAATGATACTGTATTTGGCTTTTAAAACTTAATGGATGATTCTTGCATGTTTTAATTCATATAGCTTTGTTATGATTAAGCTATGGTATTAAGAAGTCACACCAAATTAACCACGCTTCCGCAAAGCCAGGGTGTGACAACGAGGCCGTGGCTGTGGCCATTTTGGTAAAGGTAATGGTCGAAATTATTCCTTCAAAAGAAATAATAACTTCCGAAGCAATTCCCATGGTCGTGGACGTGGTCGCGGTCGTGGTCGTGGTCGAAATCAAAGAACCCCCAATTACCACACTCCACAAAATACCAATCCCAACCAGTATAACAAAAGGAATGAAGCTGGTAGGTCCGAAAACAATGGCACTTCTTGTTTCAGATGTGGAAGTGCAAACCATTGGTCAAAGGCTTGTCGTACACCTTCACATTTATGTGAACTTTACCAAGCCTCTCTCAAAAGAAAAGAAAAGGAGATGAACCATGTGGATAATTTTAATGATATCAACGTCGAAATGAATATCGCCGACTTTAACAATAACATGGAACTCTGAAACGAATGTTGCTAAACCATAATAATTATATGCAACAATTATGTAATTTCCTTTATTATATATATATATATATATATCTTTATTAAGTTTCAGTAGTCTTTCTTTTCATATAACGTCTTCAACTAATAAATAAACTTCTTATTATAAAATAATTCACAATGTCTTCGTTATACACTTATTATTATTTCTCTTTATGTTTTCAAGATTAAAATGAATACCACTGGAGCACAAGAGCAGACAAATGATGCAGATATATGTATAGCGGATAGTTGTCACACCCCGACCAAGTAGGACAACAAACCGCGGCGGAAACGTCGGGGAGTGTTGTAATAGAAGCCATCGTTTCACAACCATGGATACAAAAAGTGTTTCATTTTATTGATATAATTAAACATTACATAGTTTTAACACATAGAACAACAAGTTTTACATCGTCTATCACTATTTTTATGTCACTAGGCCTCGTCCAGATCCTATGTGACGCATGCATCCTAGTAGTCATTCAAGCATCAACACCTGAAACATATGTAAAAACTTAGTCAACAAAGAAATGCTGGCGAGTACATAGGTTTTATAGGAGTATCGGAATTATGGCTCGTTTATATGTTGCAGTACTTTATTAGACTACAAGAGTCAAAATACAAACCTTGTTTTGAAAAGTGTATTGCAACATAATTAACCAACTCAAATCAAGCAGGTTATAGTTTATGAAACCTCGTAGCCATGATTCTTAACCCAAAAACATTTGCTTTAGAAAACCAACTTGTAAAATATCTTGTAAAAACTCGTTAAAACTCATATAGTTTATATCTCTTAGAAAAACATCGTTGTGTGACATCGTTTCAAAATCGTTTACCCAAGTGAACTAAATAAAGCCACGATATGTAATATGATGAAAACACTTATATATAAGAAGTACCAACGGCGTATCTACCATGTTTTCACCATATTACACCCGTCTCGTTATCTAAACACTTAACAAAAAACCAATCGTTTATCGAAATCGTTTAACATCGTTTCTAAATCGTTCCCAAATCGTTTACTCATTCCCAATCTTTTATTCGTTTCCAAATCGTTTAAATCGTCATCGTTTTAATTGTGAAAACTTATATATGGTCATCTCGTTAACAACATTCAAACCTTTGTGACTCGTCCATCGTTCAACTCATTCTCGTATTAATAAACCACCAAAGGGTAAGTTAACAAACATCAGATTCAGTCGCTACCCACAACCCCCACACATAACCATAGGTGTAGTAAAGTAACGGGATTTGTCAGATCCTATGGTACCATAACCTAATACTTCTCGGCTTGATCAATGCTAATGAATGTCATTCGTTATGTAACTACAACCAACAAGTTCGTTCACTTCATCGAAATCGTTCTTAGTTTAGTAAAAATTGTTTAATCGTTTTTGAAATCATCGTTTAAACCTTGAAAACATTTCGTACATATGAATCACCCCAAAACATTTAAAAACAGTAAAATAGGGGAACTATGTACTCACATGAAGTGCAAAGTATCCTCGATCAAATAGAATTCCAACAAACTCAAGCAGATCAGAGAAATCAAGTAGCACCTAGTAATCGAACCACTAGTCAAACAATAGATGCCTAAATCGGAAGATCGGACAGAATGAGGTCTTGTAAACCAAGTGAGTGTTGGAACTCATGTGATATAGTTTGACAAAGCCTACATTCTAAATTGAAACCTAACCCTAGTGCTTTCGACCCATCGGGACCCATTAAGGTAGCTTACGCTACTTTAACGCGTCGTGCGTGCAATGCGCATTCAAGACGTCTAACTAGTCCTATGACAAGTATTATATGCCCATACATGTTTAATTATGTTACATAATCAGTTACGTGTCAAAATTTTAGGTTACATATGCTTAATTACCAATTATGTATGAAAAGGGTATTTTGGTAATTTACCAAAGGCATATAAATTACTTATCATGCGACTAATCAAACCTAAGTGACCATAAGGTATAACCTCGAAAGGTTATTCCCTACGCTACTATGGTCACTAAACATGTTTGGTCGGATCCTAATGATCGACCAAATTGGTCGTGTTCGAAAGTCTAAGCGGGTGTTTAGTCCGCTTGACTTACGACTCTACACAAGCACTAATCTAAAAGTGACGAGTTAAACATGTCGAAACATGTTTAGTTAAGTTAGAAAACAGGTTTTGATATCAAAACAAATGGTTTTGACATCCTAGAGTAGTTTGGTTACAAAATACGCGAGAAAACGCATTTTAGCCGAAACTACGACTCGCCACTGACCCTAGATAACGTGGTAATCAGTAGGTATAGTTACTAGGGACTATAACCATCGTGATTACGCTCACGTTATAAAGTTCAAACGAACTTCGCGTTGAACATAAATTGGTCAAAGCAGAAAGTCAAACACAGTTTGACTTTAACGATAGAAATGAATGAAAAGAACGAAAGAATACTTACAGAAGGTCCCCGCAAGCTCTTGATCTGATTTACTCTCAGGTATGAAGCATAAACTTCAACTTAGAGAGCAAAAATCAGATTCAAGTGTGCTTTGGGAGTGAAATGGGTTTGGGTATTTACAGGAATTCAAGTACCGTTAAGATCGTTCGTCGAAAAATGTGCCTTGATCTAGACCTTACATGTGGGCACATGGTTTTAAAAACCATGGGAATACTTAAAACCATCAAATGGTATGGCAAAACAAGGATCAAAACCATCCATGTGTGGCACATTGTTTTGAAATACCATGGATGCCTAAAAAAATGGACCAAGTTCAATGTATATGCGAGAATTTTCAAAAATGGTCCATGCACTTGTAAAACTTGATTTTTTTGGCACTTTTAAACCCCTTTAGCCTCATTTCAAGGCTCTAAAATGATATTAAAGTATAGGGAACTTAAAATATGCTCAAAGACATCACGGATGTCGGTTCGTTTGGCCGTACGGTTGCGTTATTTGGTTAATTACGACGGAAGTCGTAATGAATGCAAAAACGATCCAAATTAAGCGACGAATGGAACTTTATCATGCCAATCACTAAAATAAAATATTTTAATGATTACATAAATTTTTGGACGTCTGGTTCTATTCAGAACGTAAGATATGTGCAAAAATGCAAACTTATGCACTTTTGACGCTTTTAGTCTCTATTGATCAATAAAGTTTATTTTAGCATACCGAACCCTTCAAAGCCTATTTCTAAGCTATGTAAAGGATATTTATGGTATATTTAACTTATGATCAAGTTTCAGAGTGTTCCTTACTATACAAATCAGTATAGTATCGCAGTTTGACACAAATAGTCCCTGTGATCGAACAAACTTGTTTTCGACACACCAAACCATCCAAAACTTATTTCTAAGTTATGTGGAGGTTATTTAGATATGTTAAGCCTACTTAACTATTCCGGAGTTTTTGTTGCATTAAACTGGTTATATTTACGCATCAGTGCGCGTATAACCTTCCAGAAAGCGATTTAAAGCTTGAAATTGGAATCGAATCGAATTGTAAAATCACCAAACACAAATACACACAAAATAATACCAAAACACATATAATAACACCAAAGCACATTGTTTTATTAATAATCAACAATGTTTTAAATCGTACAGAGATTACAGAGCATAGTTGTCACAGTCTCCCCTACTTCAGGAAATTTCGTCCCGAAATTTTAACTAGAGGAAGCTTGTGAAAACAATTGCGGATATTTGGTCATCATTTGATCCTTACGTTCCCAAGTAAATTCTGGGCCACGTTTGGACTCCCAACGAACTTTTACCAAATGAATCTGTTTGTTCTTCAACTGCTTGAATGTACGGTCCACTATCTCCACGGGTTTCTCAACAAAGTGCATCGTTTCATCGATTTGGATCTCGTCGAGAGGAATGTGAAGATCAGCGTCAGCTAAACACTTTCGCAAATTGGACACGTGAAAAGTCGGATGAATATTTCCAAGCTCTGGAGGTAGTTCTAGTCGATAGGCAACCTTCCCAATTCTTTCCACAATCTTGAATGGTCCCACATATCGAGGTGCAAGTTTTCCTTTCTTTCCAAATCTCATGACTCCTTTCCAAGGTGAAACCTTGAGTAGGACACGATCTCCGACTTGATATTCTAAGGGCTTGCGTCGCATATCCGCATAACTCTTTTGACGGCTTCGAGCTGTCACAAGATTATCGCGGATTTTCTTGATTTTGTACGTTGTTTCCAGAACGAGCACAGGTCCAGTAAGCTGAGCTTCACCGGTCTCGTTCCAACAGACAGGTGAACGACATTTTCGACCGTAGAGAGCTTCGAATGGTGCCATTTTAATGCTAGCATGATAACTATTGTTGTAAGAGAACTCGATCAATGGCAGATGAGAATCCCAATTACCACCAAAGTCTATCACGCATGCTCTAAGCATATCCTCCAAAGTTTGAATCGTCCATTCAGATTGACCATCTGTTTGGGGATGATAAGCAGTGCTTAGATTTAGTTGGGTTCCCATAGCAGATTGCATGGTTTTCCAAAAATAAGATGAAAGTCGAGCATCACGATCAGAGATGATATCCAAAGGCACACCATGTCGTGATACAATCTCATCAACATAAATCTTTGCAAGTTTATCAACAGATAGATCCTCGCGAATCGGAATAAAATGAGCTGATTTCGTTAATCGATCGATAACAACCCAAATAGCATCGTGACCTTTAGATGTACGCGCTAACTTAGTGATGAGATCCATCGCAAGGTTCTCCCACTTCCAAACCGGTATCTCTGGTTGTACAAGCAAACCAGAAGGTCGTTGATGTTCAGCCTTGACTTTAAGACAAGTTAGGCGTTTCGATACATACAAGGCAACATCGTTCTTCATACCAGGCCACCAGAACTTAGTACGAAGATCCTTGTACATTTTATCAGCACCAGGATGGATAGAATATCGAGACTTGTGAGATTCGTCCATCACTAGGGTGCGAAGATCATCTTGTTTCGGGACCCACAAACGATCCTTGAAATAAAGCAAACCATCGCCTTTTGCTTCGAGTTTAAGCTTAAGCTGATGTGGCAACTCCTCACCTATCAAATTTTGTGAAACACAAATTTGCTGAGCTTGAAGAACACGAGTTTGAAGACCAGATAGTGTTTGAACAGAATGAAGCTTGACTCGCTCTTTTCGACTAAGCGCATCGGCCACGACATTCGCCTTACCAGGATGGTAGCGAATCTCGCAATCGTAATCGTTCAAAAGTTCAACCCAACGTCGTTGCCTCATGTTCAGCTCTTTCTGATTAAGAATATGCTGGAGACTTTTGTGGTCTGTGAAAACCACACACTTCGTTCCATAGAGGTAGTGTCTCCAGATTTTAAGCGCGAACACCACAGCTCCTAACTCAAGATCATGAGTCGTGTAGTTCTTCTCGTGAATTTTCAACTGTCTAGATGCATATGCTATAACCTTACCTCGTTGCATGAGGACGCAACCAAGGCCTAAGTTGGACGCATCGCAATAGACAACGAAATCTTCGCTTCCCTCGGGCAGAGAAAGAACAGGAGCATTACATAACTTCTGCTTCAGTGTTTGGAACACTTCTTCTTGTTTGGGTCCCCACTCAAAAGGCCTATTCTTCTGAGTCAAAGCAGTGAGTGGAACCGCAATCTTCAAGAAATTAGAATTGAATCGACGATAGTAACCAGCAAGACCAAGAAAAGATCGAATCTCTGTAGGCGTCGTTGGCGTACTCCAATCCTTAATAGCAACAATCTTGGATGGATCCACATGAATACCCTGCTCGTTGACTATATGACCCAGAAACTGAACTTCTTTAAGCCAGAATTCACACTTGGAGAATTTAGCGAAAAGTTGTTCCTTCTTAAGGAGTTCCAACGTTAAGCGAAGGTGTTGCTCGTGATCGGCTCGAGTCTTCAAATAAATGAGAATATCGTCGATGAACACAATAATGAACTTGTCTAAATAAGGTTTACAAACCCTATTCATTAAGTCCATAAAGATAGCTGGAGCATTCGTCAAGCCAAAAGGCATGACTGTGAACTCGTAATGCCCATATCTCGTGCGGAAAGCAGTTTTGGGAATATCTTCTTCGAAAACACGAAGTTGATGATACCCAGAACGCAGATCGATCTTAGAAAAACATGAAGCACCTTGCACCTTGTCAAAGAGATCATCAATTCGAGGTAGGGGATATCGATTCTTGATGGTAAGCTTATTAAGCTCACGATAATCGATACACATTCGAAAAGACCCATCTTTCTTTTTCACGAAGAGGACAGGAGCTCCCCAAGGTGAAAAGCTCGGTCGGATGAATCCTTTATCAGATAACTCTTGAAGCTGCTTCGATAATTCTTGCATCTACGACGGTGCAAGTCGATAAGGCGCTTTTGCAATTGGGTTGGCATTGGGTACGAGGTCAATATGAAACTCGACTTGACGAACTGGAGGCAAACCAGGCAGTTTATTAGGAAACACCACTGGATAATCCCGAACAATCGGAATATCCTGAATACTCTTGCTCTTGTTTTTCTCCTCGGTGACATGTGCTAGAAAAGCAACATATCCTTTTCATAAATACCTTTGGGCTTCCATACACGACATAAGCTTCAATCCACCTGAAGGTTTCTCGCCACGAACTTCTAGAATATCGCCAGAAGACAAAGGAATACGAACAATCTTATCAAAACAAACCACCTCAGCGTGGTGTTTGGTTAACCAATCCATTCCAACGATAATATCGAAGCTCCCAAGTTGCATCGGTGTGAGGTCAATAGGAAAAAGATGGTTATCAGGGTTCAACTGACATTCACGGATAATAGAATCGAGAACAAGAGGTTTACCAGTAGCAACTTCGATAGACAAGGGTTACCTCAATTTAGTTCTAGGTATCGCAAGCAAAGGCTTAAAAGATAACGAAACAAAACTTTTATCGGCACCAGAATCAAAAAGAATAGATGCGGGTCGATTGTTAACAAGAAATGTACCATTGACAAGAAAGGTACCATCGACAACGAGGTGGTCAGCTCGGGCCTCATTTGCATTCGGATTGAATGCTCCTCCATGAGCGGGATCGACAATTCAAAAAAACACAAGAGGCATCGACAAAACGCAAGAGAGGCGGTCATTCGTTCGTTACGTCGAACAAACAAACGACACGCAGAGACTAATCAAAGTAAATGGGTCAAACTAATGTATCGCTGAAGACATGCTCGCCTATAAGTGGACACTCACCCCAAGAGTTCCCAGGTAAGAGTGACTGGTCCGATACTGCGGATTTGTACCAACAGTCTAGCCTTAGACAGAAGACCCAGGGTACAGGCACCCACTCTTCCAGTTTGCACGTGTTCACACTATTTAGACCCAAACTTTGACGAGATTTTGAAAACTTAAAGGATTCGAAACCTTATAACGAAGGGTTCAAAAGCTAGTAATCAATCATCCTAGAACAGATGATTAGTTTTCAAAGCGGATTCGAACTTAGCATTCTCATTGTGGTTATCACCTAAGGGTAGGTGACAGTATTGTTTTAAAATCTAAACGCAAGAAACTTGCGTTAGGGTCCTAAAAGTTATAGTCTAGATCAAAGCATTACTAATAACCTAATTCCCTATAACCATTGGCTCTGATACCGACTTTCTTCTGTCACACCCCGACCACGTAGGACAACAAACCGTGGCGGAAATGTCGGGGAGTGTTGTAACAGAAGCTATCGTTTCACAACCATGGATACAAAAAGTGTTTCGTTTTATTGATATAATTAAACATTACATAGTTTTAACACATAGAACAACAAGTTTTACATCGTCTATCACTATTATTATGTCACTAAGGCCTCGTCCAGATCCTATGTGACGCATGCATCCTAGTAGTCATTCAAGCATCAACACCTGAAACATATGTAAAAACTTAGTCAGCATAGAAATGCTGGCGAGTACATAGGTTTTATAGGAGTATCGGAATTAAGGCTCGTTTATATGTTGCAGTACTTTAATAGACTACAAGAGTCAAAATACAAACCTTGTTTTGAAAAGTGTATTGCAACATAATTAACCAACTCAAATCAAGCAGGTTATAGTTTATAAAACCTCGTAGCCATGATTCTTAACCCAAAAACATTTGCTTTAGAAAACCAACTTGTAAAATATCTTGTAAAAACTCGTTAAAACTCATATAGTTTATATCTCTTAGAAAAACATCGTTATGTGACATCGTTTCAAAATCGTTTACCCAAGTGAACTAAATAACGCCACGATATGTAATATGATGAAAACACTTATATATAAGAAGTACCAACGGCGTATCTACCATGTTTTCACCATATTACACCCGTCTCGTTATCTAAACACTTAACCAAAAACCAATCGTTTATCGAAATCGTTTAACATCATTTCTAAATCGTTCCCAAATCGTTTACTCGTTCCCAATCGTTTATTCGTTTCCAAATCGTTTACATCGTCATCGTTTTAATTGTGAAAACTTATATATGGTTGTCTCGTTAACAACATTCAAACCTTTGTGACTCGTCCATCGTTCAACTCGTTCTCGTATTAACAAACCACCAAAGGGTAAGTTAACAAACATCAGATTCAGTCGCTACCCACAACCCCCACACATAACCATGGGTGTAGTAAAGTAACGGGATTTGTCAGATCCGATGGTACCATAACCTAATACTGGTCGGCTTGATCAATGCTAATGAATGTCATTCGTTATGTAACTACAACCAACAAGTTCGTTCACTTTATCGAAACCGTTCTTAGTTTAGTAAAAATCGTTTCATTGGTTTTGAAATCATCGTTTAAACCTGGAAAACATTTCGTACATATGAATCACCCCAAAACAATTAAAAACAGTAAAATAGGGGAACTATGTACTCACATGAAGTGCAAAGTATCCTCGATCAAATAGAATTCCAACAAACTCAAGCAAATCAGAGAAATTAAGTAGCACCTAGTAATCGAACCACTAGTCAAACAATAGACGCCTAAATTGGAAGATCGGACAGAATGAGGTCTTGTAAACCAAGTGAGTGTTGGAACTCAAGTGATATGGTTTGACAAAGCCTACATTCTAAATTGAAACCTAACCCTAGTGCTTTCGACCCATCATGACCCATTAAGGTAGTTTACGCTACTATAACGCGTCGTGCGTGCAATGCGCGTTCGAGACGTCTAACTAGTCCTATGACAAGTATTATATGCCCATACATGTTTAATTATGTTACATAATCAGTCGTGTCAAAATTTTAGGTTACATATGCTTAATTACCAATTATGTATGAAAAGGGTATTTTGGTAATTTACCAAAGGCATATAAATTACTTATCATGCGACTAATCAAACCTAAGTGACCATAAGGTATAACCTCGAAAGGTTATTCCCTACGCTACTATGGTCACTAAACATGTTTGGTCGGATCCTAATGATCGACCAAATGGGTCGTGTTCGAAAGTCTAAGCGGGTGTTTAGTCCGCTTGACTTACGACTCTACACAAGCACTAATCTAAAAGTGACGAGCTAAACATGTCGAAACATGTTTAATTAAGTTAGAAAACAGGTTTTGATATCAAAACAAATGGTTTTGACATCCTAGAGTAGTTTGGTTACAAAATACGCGAGAAAACGCATTTTGGCCGAAACTACGACTCGCCACTGAGCCTAGATAACGTGGTAATCAGTAGGTATAGTTACTAGGGACTATAACCATCGTGATTACGCTCACGTTATGAAGTTCAAACGAACTTCGCGTTGACCATAAACTTGTCAAAGCAGAAAGTCAAACACAGTTTGACTTTAACGATAGAAATGAATGAAAAGAACGAAAGAATACTTACAGAAGGTCCCCGCAAGCTCTTGATCCGATTTACTCTCAGGTATGAAGCATAAACTCAACTTAGAGAGCAAACATCAGATTCAAGTGTGCTTTGGGAGTGAAATGGGTTTGGGTATTTATAGGAATTCAAGTACCGTTAAGATCGTTCGTCGAAAAATGTGCTTTCATCTAGACCTTACATGTGGGCACATGGTTTTAAAAACCATGGGAGTATTTAAAACCATCAAATGGTATTGCAAAACAAGGATCAAAACCATCCATGTGTGGCACATAGTTTTGAAATACCATGGATGCCTAAAAAAATGGACCAAGTTCAATGTATATGCTAGAATTTTCAAAAATGGTCCATGCACTTGTAAAACTTGATTTTTTGGCACTTTTAAACCCCTTTTGTGACAACTCGTATTTAACCGTTTCTTTTATTACGTGTTAACTGTATGAACTATTGGTGAATTTGTGATAATGTTACATGTTACGTGAATGTTTTGCATTATGTGTTTATATCACACGAACCGCACAACTCCCCCTTGATTCCATTAGCCCATTCCGGCCACACACATCCGACTCGAGACCATAGGGCAGCCCAGGGGAGGGTTTGGCCTATCCCCTAATCGCATAAACTTTGAGATGTGGTAACTATCTCACACTTTTACAAAACATCCTCACACACACAAACCCTAGAACACACAAACACTCAACTCTCTCGACCGACTCGGAACCAAGGCAGCCGAATAAACCTTCTCATCCTTACTGTTGGATTCGGATCACCCTTTATCTTTCGGTTAGTAGTTTGTTAACCTGTTAACACTTGATACCGAATATTGTAGTTGTAATATTGATTGATGATATTTTACTTGATTCGTATGTTGTATGAATACGTGATGTCCGGATGGAAGGTTACTGTTTGCCATTGTTCTTGTTATTAATCAGTTCGTATATATGATTGTAACCGGCTATGATGTTTATGAGTGGTGATTATGATTTAGGTTGCATGTTAGTCCATAAATTGATTAATCACATGAAACCGATGATTGGGTCTACATGAGGGTAAACAATTGTTCTTGATGATGATTATGAACATGCTTGAATATGGATTAATTGTTGATTTGATATGTTTGCGAAACTGCCTAATCTGTTTGCTGATATTACGGAACTGATTGAGCTGATAATAAGGAAACTGTTACAAGCTGCTAGTCTCGACACGGGTTGCGAGTCGAGAACCCTTAGTCTCGACTCGAGACCACAACACTCGCACACAAACAGCACAACTCGAGACCAGAGTTTGCGAGTCCGATTGCGACTCGAGACCGTGAAGTCTCGACCAGACCATGACAACTCAAGACCTCCTTTGTTGCGACTCGAGATCTCTAGTCTCGACTCGAGACCGTGAACACTTGCACACTGTTTGGACCTTGCACTGTTACGAGCCCAACTGTTTGGGCCGGATACTTGGACTGGTTACGTGACTGCGATTGGACTGCTATGAATACTTGTGCATGCCATGATTTTTACTTGTGCACAATACGTGTAGAACCTATGTGCTATATTCGAATACGAACCTGACTTGTATGATAACCATGCTAGGACGTGGTTGATCACCCTATAGCTTACTCGAACTTTCTGTGTATCTGCCGAGCAAACCAAGGTGAGTTCACACAGCCAAGGCATGGGTTCCCGGGTGGGAATGGGATTAGATGATTTATTGTATATGCTCGGATGATAGAACCTAACGACAAGATACGACTAGACTAGTAACACTTATTGAACTGATCTTCGCACACCTGCCAAGGGTTGGCCGCGATATTATGACTGACTTCGCATACCTGCCTTAGGAAGGCCGCGAACTGAATTTACTAATCTTCGCACACCTGCCTGGGGGGCCGCGATACGAATAAACCTAGTCTAGAATACTTGGGAAGAACATCCCCTAATCTTCGCACACCTGCCTGGGAGGCCGCGATGGAAACTAATACGATATATGACATAACGAACGAACATACTACTACTCACACTATACTATTACTGAACTGTTAACTGTGAACTCGCTCAACTAGTTGTTGACTCTCTGCTGCATGCCTTACAGGACCTTAGGTAATTATGGAGCTTGCACAAGGAGGAGCAGGTCGTTGTGGGCATGGATCATGAATGCTAGCAAAACACTTATGACATTTCATACATTATTATTTTTGTTGGGTTTTACTTACATGCTTCCGCTACTTAAACAAAGTTGGCATGAACATCAATCGTATTGAATTGGGTTTTATGAATTACTTTAACTACTATACACTACGTTTGATATGATTGATGGCTTGATCCTGGTCATGTCACGCCTCCAATCGGTGGTACTCCGCGTGTGGATTTTGGGGGTGTGACAGATTGGTATCAGAGCCATTGGTTATAGAGAACTTGGTTTTAATATGGGAAAAACGTTTTTTATTAAAACCAGACTATAACCAGAATAGTGCTCTCAACGATCCACAACGACGCTTCGCTCCACGTGCAAGACTCAACATCCTAGGTAATAAGGTTTATGTTTATTACCACTAACTAGAACTATATAGAACTTCGCTCGTAGTATGCTTAGATTACATTGCCTACTATACGTCACTACATGAGAACACCTATGTGCTTACACTCTTCTGTCATCGCACTACTCGCGAACCTTTCTCACTTACACTACTTTTACTATGAAGATCATGTCTGGAATTGTGAACATGACTCAAGCCTAGTTGACGGCACTTATCAATGAACGAGTAGCTGCGGCACTTGCAGCTGCACCAGCAGGTCAAAACGCTCCACAACCTGTCTGCACTTTCAAGAACTTCATGGACTGTCGTCCAAATACGTTTAGTGGCACGGAAGGAGCAGTGGGACTACTCCATTGGTTTGAGAAGCTCGAGTCAGTGTTCGAGATGTGTGAATGCCCTGAGGCTCGCAGGGTCAAGTACGCCACTGGTACGTTGGAAGGAATCGCGCTAACCTGGTGGAACCCGCAAGTTCAGATTCTAGGGTTGGCAGCTGCTAACGCCACCCCTTGGAACGATTTTAAGGAACTCATCAAACGAGAATACTGCACGCGTGATGACATCCACAAGTTGGAGGATGAGTTATACCACTTGAAGATGACGGGGTCAGAGATTGAGGCTTATACGAAACGATCGAACGAACTGGCCATCTTGTGTATCGAATTGTACCTCAAGGGTCTAGCCTCAGAGATTCAGAGCCATGTTACATCGGCAAACCTCGACAACATCCAAGACATTCAGCGTCTTGCTCATCGACTCACCGATCAGGCAGTGGAACAGAACAAGCTGCCAAAACGCATCAGTGCTACCACTACTACCGTCACTATTTCTGCTACTCCCAGTGACAACAAGAGAAAATGGGAGGGGGATTCCAGCAAGGGATCAGTTTCTGTTCAGTCACAATCACAGCAGCGCAAGACAAATGACTACCAGAGTCCGAACCAGCAATCATCAGGCAGTCAGGGGCAGAGTGGATATCGGGGAACTCACCCATGGTGTAGTAGGTGCAACAAACACCACAGTGGAAGATGTCGCAGGGAACGTTGTCAAAGATGCCTCAAGATGGGTCATGAAGCTAAAGACTGCAGGAGTGCGCGACCAGCAAATCAGAACCAGCAACTCCCACCGCCAGCTCCACAGAACCCGCAGCAGCAGCCACAGCGTGGAAACCGGGGATGTTTCCAGTGTGGGGCTGAAGGCCACTTCAAACGTGATTGCCCTCAATTGAACCAGAACCAGAATCGCAACAACAACAATAACCAGGGCAACGGGAACAACAACAACGGGGGAAACAACAACAACAATGGCAACGAAGCTCGGGGTCGTGCTTTTGTGCTAGGTCGGGGCGACGCAATGAATGATCCCAATGTGGTTATGGGTAAGTTTCTTCTCAACGATATTTATGTTACTGTTTTGTTTGATTCGGGTGCTGATACAAGTTATATATCGCTAAAAGTCAGTAAATTGTTAAAACGTGCACCAACACTCTTACCCACCAAACATGTAGTAGAATTAGCTAATGGTAAGAGTCTAGAAGCCACGCAAGTAGTCAGGGGTTGTAAGATTGTCTTAGCCGGTCAAGCTTTCTCCATCGACCTTATTCCCATAGTCTTGGGAAGTTTCGATATTGTTATAGGGATGGATTGGTTATCCCAACATCAGGCAGAGATCTTGTGTAGCGAGAAGATCATCTGTATTCCCCGTTCTGGTCAGGAACCTCTCGAAGTTCAAGGCAATAAGAGTGGTGCTGTGGTTGGCATCATCTCTTTCCTAAAGGCTCAGAAATGTTTGCGGAAAGGGTCACACCGCTATTTTGGCACTCGTTACTGATACATCAGCGAAGGAAAAGAAGTTGGAGGATATTCCAGTAGTACGCGATTTTCCTCAGGTGTTTCCTGAAGATTTACCAGGTCTACCGCCTCATCGTCAGGTCGAATTTCAAATCGAGCTCGCTCCAGGAGCAGCACCTATAGCTCGAGCACCGTATCGTTTAGCTCCAACCGAACTGGAAGAACTGTCAAAGCAGCTACAAGAGCTCTTGGAAAAGGGCTTTATTCGTCCTAGCTCTTCGCCTTGGGGAGCTCCAGTGTTATTTGTGAAGAAGAAGGACGGTACATTCAGGATGTGCATAGACTACCGGGAACTCAACAAGGTGACGGTGAAGAACCGTTATCCTCTTCCACGTATAGACGACTTATTCGACCAATTGCAAGGGTCGTGCTACTACTCCAAGATCGACTTGAGGTCAGGTTACCATCAGCTGAGAGTCCGAGAGGAGGACGTCTCCAAGACAGCATTCATAACTCGTTACGGTCACTACGAGTTTCTTGTCATGCCGATCGGGTTAAGGAACGCGCCTGCCGTATTTATGGATCTTATGAACAGGGTGTGCAAACCCTACTTAGACAAATTTGTGATTGTTTTCATTGACGACATCCTGATCTATTCCAAGAGTCAGGAGGAGCACGAGCAGCACCTACGATTGATTTTGGAACTCCATCGAAAGGAGCAATTGTACGCCAAGTTTTCGAAATGTGACTTCTGGCTTCGTGAAGTCCACTTCTTAGGCCATGTGGTGAACAGGGACGGGATTCATGTCGATCCATCCAAGGTAGATTCGATCAGGAACTGGCCTGCACCGCGTACACCAACGGAAATACGCCAATTCTTGGGTTTGGCGGGTTATTACAGGCGATTCATCAAAGACTTTTCAAAGATTGCACAGCCGCTTACACTACTGACACAGAAGGGTGTCACCTACCGTTGGGGCAACACTCAGGAAACTGCTTTTCAGCACTTAAAGGATAGACTTTGCAGTGCACCTATCCTCTCATTGCCAGAGGGCACAGACGACTTTGTGGTTTACTGTGATGCATCCATTCAGGGTCTTGGATGTGTGTTAATGCAGCGCAACAAGGTCATTGCTTACACTTCGCGGCAACTCAAGATCCACGAACGAAATTACACGACGCACGATTTAGAGCTGGGAGCTGTTGTTTTTGCACTTAAGATATGGCGACACTACCTGTATGGTACCAAGTGTACAATTTACACCGATCACAGGAGTCTCGAGCATATTCTTAAGCAGAAGGATTTGAACATGCGTCAACGACGATCGGTCGAGTTACTCAACGATTACGAATGCGCTATCAAGTACCATCCAGGCAAAGCCAATGTTGTGGCTGACGCTCTCAGTCGAAAGGACACTCTACCTAGACGCGTTCGAGCCTTGCAGCTCACTATTCAGTCCAGTCTTCCTGCACAGATACGAACTGCTCAGATGGAAGCATTAAAGCCCGAAAACGTCAAAGCTGAAGCCTTACGCGGCTCAAGGCAACGAATGGAACAAAAGGAAGACGGTGCCTACTATGTAACGGGGCATATTTGGGTCCCACTCTATGGCGGTTTACGAGAGCTTGTGATGGATGAAGCACACAAGTCTCGCTACTCGGTACATCCAGGTTCGGATAAAATGTACCATGACATCAGAACTACTTATTGGTGGCCTAGCATGAAGGCCCACATCGCTACTTACGTCGGCAAGTGTCTGACATGTGTAAAAGTCAAAGTGGAGTATCAGAAACCAGCGGGCCTACTTCAGCAACCCAAGATACCGCAATGGAAATGGGAAGAAATTTCCATGGATTTTGTTACAGGCCTACCCAGATCCCAGCGTGGGAATGACACTATATGGGTGATTGTGGATCGACTCACCAAGTCTGCACACTTCCTGGCTATAAAGGAAACGGATAAGTTCTCCACTCTCGTAGACATTTATCTTAAAGAAGTTGTTTCGAGGCACGGGGTGCCCACCTCCATCATTTCGGATCGGGATGCACGATTCACGTCAGAGCTATGGCAAGCGATGCACAAATCTTTCAGCTCACGGTTAGACATGAGCACAGCATATCACCCTCAGACGGATGGGCAGTCTGAGCGAACGATCCAGACTCTTGAAGACATGCTTCGGGCATGTGTTATTGATTTCGGCAACGGCTGGGAAAAGCATCTCCCTCTGGTGGAGTTTTCGTATAATAATAGTTATCACACCAGCATACAAGCCGCTCCATTCGAGGCATTGTACGGACGTAAATGCCGGTCACCTCTCTGTTGGGCAGAGGTGGGGGATAGTCAGATCACGGGTCCAGAGATTGTAGTGGACGCCACGGAAAAGATTGCACAAATACGACAACGCATGGCGGCAGCACGCGACCATCAGAAAACCTACGCGGACAAGCGTAGAAAGCCATTGGAATTTCAGGTCGGGGACTGGGTTTTACTTAAAGTCTCACCCTGGAAGGGTGTGGTACGTTTTGGCAAACGGGGCAAACTAAATCCACGGTACGTCGGACCATTTGAAATCATTGAGAAGATTGGCAAAGTGGCCTACAAGCTAAACCTACCAGCTGAACTCGGGGCAGTTTACAATGTATTTCACGTGTCGAATCTGAAGAAGTGCCTGTCAGATGAGACCCTCATAGTTCCTTTTAAGGAACTCACTATCGACGAGCGGTTGCAGTTCGTTGAGGAGCCAGTTGAAATCACAGACCGGGATGTTAAGGTCCTCAAACACAAGAGAATCCCTCTTGTCCGAGTTCGTTGGAACTCCAAACGTTGCCCAGAGTACACCTGGGAACGCGAAGACCAGATGACAGAAAAGTACCCCCAGTTATTCGAAACCAATACAACCACTACTGAGGCTGAATCTACTACTGCGGAATTTCGGGACGAAATTCCAGATCAACGGGGGGAGGATGTGACACCCCAGGAAAACCAGTGAACTATACAACTTACCTAGCTTCCTCAGTGAGTGCGTATCAAATTTCAGGACGAAATTTTTAGTTGGGGATAATGTGACAACTCGTATTTAACCGTTTCTTTTATTACGTGTTAACTGTATGAACTATTGGTGAATTTGTGATAATGTTACATGTTACGTGAATGTTTTGCATTATGTGTTTATATCACACGAACCGCACAACTCCCACTTGATTCCATTAGCCCATTCGGGCCACACACATCCGACTCGAGACCATAGGGCAGCCCAAGGGAGGGTTCGGCCCATCCCCTAATCGCATAAACTTTGAGATGTGGTAACTATCTCACACTTTTACAAAACATCCTCACACACACAAACCCTAGAACACACAAACACTCAACTCTCTCGACCGACTCGGAACCAAGGCAGCCGAATAAACCTTCTCATCCTTACTGTTGGATTCGGATCACCCTTTATCTTTCGATTAGTAGTTTGTTAACCTGTTAATACTTGATATCGAATATTGTAGTTGTAATATTGATTGATGATATTTTACTTGATTCGTATGTTGTATGAATACGTGATGTCCGGATGGAAGGTTACTGTTTGCCATTGTTCTTGTTATTAATCAGTTCGTATATATGATTGTAACCGGCTGTGACGTTTATGAGTGGTGATTATGATTTAGGTTGCATATTAGTCCATAAATTGATTAATCACATGAAACCAATGATAGGGTCTACATGAGGGTAAACAATTGTTCTTGATGATGATTATGAACATGCTTGAATATGGATTAATTGTTGATTTGATCTGTTTGCGAAACTGCCTAATCTGTTTGCTGATATTACGGAACTGATTGAGCTGATAATAAGGAAACTGTTACAAGCTGCTAGTCTCGACACGGGTTGCGAGTCGAGAACCCTTAGTCTCGACTCGAGACCACAACACTCGCACACAAACAGCACAACTCGAGACCAGCGTTTGCGAGTCCGATTGCGACTCGAGACCGTGAAGTCTCGACCAGACCATGACAACTCGAGACCTCCTTTGTTGCGACTCGAGATCTCTAGTCTCGACTCGAGACCGTGAACACTTGCACACTGTTTGGACCTTGCACTGTTACGAGCCCAACTGTTTGGGCCGGATACTTGGACTGGTTACGTGACTGCTATTGGACTGCTATGAATACTTGTGCATGCCATGATTTTTACTTGTGTACAATACGTGTAGAACCTATGTGCTATATTCGAATACGAACCTGACTTGTATGATAACCATGCTAGGACGTGGTTGATCACCCTATAGCTTACTCGAACTTTCTGTGTATCTGCCGAGCAAACCAAGGTGAGTTCACACAGCCAAGGCATGGGTTCCCGTGTGGGAATGGGATTAGATGATTTATTGTATATACTCGGATGATAGAACCTAACGACAAGATACGACGAGACTAGTAACACTTATTGAACTGATCTTCGCACACCTGCCAAGGGATGGCCGCGATATTATGACTGACTTCGCATACCTGCCTTAGGAAGGCCGCGAACTAAATTTACTAATCTTCGCACACTGCCTGGGGGGCCGCGATACGAATAAACCTAGTCTAGAATACTTGGGAAGAACATCCCCTAATCTTCGCACACCTGCCTGGGAGGCCGCGATGGAAACTGATACGATATATGACATAACGAACGAACATACTACTACTCACACTATACTATTACTGAACTGTTAACTGTGAACTCGCTCAACTAGTTGTTGACTCTCTGCTGCATGCCTTGCAGGACCTTAGGTACTTATGGAGCTTGCACAAGGAGTAGTAGGTCGTTGTGGGCATGGATCGTGAATGCTAGCTAAACACTTATGACATTTCATACATTATTATTTTTGTTTTGTTTTACTTACATGCTTCCGCTACTTAAACAAAGTTGGTATGAACATCAATCGTATTGAATTGGGTTTTATGAATTACTTTAACTACTATACACTACGTTTGATATGATTGATGGCTTGATCCTGGTCATGTCACGCCTCCAAGCGGTGGTACTCCGCGTGTGGATTTTGGGGGTGTGACACCTTTAACCTCATTTCAAGGCTCTAAAATGATATTACAGTATAGGGAACTTAAAATATGCTCAAAGACATCACGGATGTCGGTTCGTTTGGCCGTACGGTTGCGTTATTCGGTTAATTACGACGGAAGTCGTAATGAACGCAAAAACGATCCAAATTAAGCGACGAATGGAATTTTATCATGCCAATCACTAAAATAAAATATTTTAATGATTACATAAATTTTTGGACGTCTGGTTCTATTCAGAACGTAGGATATGCGCAAAAATGCAAACTTATGCACTTTTGACGCTTTTAGTCTCTATTGATCAATAAAGTTTATTTTAGCATACCGAACCCTTCAAAGCCTATTTCTAAGTTATGTAAAGGATATTTATGGTATATTTAACTTATGATCAAGTTTCGGAGTGTTCGTTACTATACAAATCGGTATAGTTTCGCAGTTTGACACAAATAGTCCCTGCGATCAAACAAACTTGTTTTCGACACACCAAACCATCCAAAACTTATTTCTAAGTTATGTGGAGGTTATTTAGATATGTTAAGCCTACTTCACTATTCCGGAGTTTTTGTTTCATTAAACTGGTTATATTTACGCATCAGTGCGCGTATAACCTTCTAGAAAGCGATTTAAAGCTTGAAATTGGAATCGAATCGAATTGTAAAATCACCAAACACAAATACACACAAAATAATACCAAAACACATATAATAACACCAAAGCACATTGTTTTATTAATAATCAACATTGTTTTAAATCGTACAGAGATTACAGAGCATAGTTGTCACAATAGTGGAGCCACACACACTATACTTAAATCTAAGAAATATTTTTATGAGTTAAAACCAACAAAAGGAACCGTTGATACAATATCAGGTCCTACAAACTTGATAGAAGGAGTGGGAAAAGCTAATTTAATATTACCAAATGGTACAAAGCTCTTAATAGAGAATGCTTTATTTTCCCCAAAATCAACAAGAAACTTGTTGAGTTTCAAAAACATATATCATAACGGATATGATACTCAGTCAAGGACTGTTGATAATAAGAAATATTTACACATCATGAGCGAAGACCATATATTGGAAAAACTGCCAATGCTCCACTTTGGTTTGCATTATACACACATTTAATGTGCCTCAAGCACATATGGCAGTAAAGGAAAGTTCTTGTGATCATGAGACATTTAACTTATGGCATGACAAACTAGGCCATCCAGGAACTACAATGATGAAAAGAATTATTGAAAACACACATGGTCATCCACTTAAATATCAAAAGATCCCCCAATCAGATAAAATGCCTCTATGTACCTCATGTTCACTTGGAAAACTAATTACAAGGCCTTCATCCTTAAAAGTTGATAAGGAATCACCAATGTTTCTTGAAAGAATTCAAGGTGATATATGTGGACCAATTCATCCACCATGTGGACCGTTTAGATATTTCATGGTCTTGATAGACACATCCAGCAGATGGTCTCATGTCTCTTTATTATCAACTCGCAATATTGCCTTTGAAAAATTTCTTGCTCAAATTATCAAACTACGAGCACATTTCCCTGATTACACTGTTAAAAGGGTGAGACTTGATAATGCTGGTGAATTTACATCACATGCTTTTAATGATTATTACATGTCTGTGGGAATTGTTGTCGAACACCCTGTTGCTCATGTACACACACAAAATGGCTTAGCTGAATCATTGATCAAACGTTTACAGCTAATCGCTAGACCATTAATAATGAGAACAAAACTTCCTGTGTCAGTTTGGGGTCATGCAATTTTACATGCTGGATCACTCATTCGTGTGAGACCAAGTGCAAATCATAAGTACTCTCCATTACAACTCATTTCTGGCAATGAGCCAGACATTTCCCACCTTAAAACTTTTGGGTGTGCAGTTTATGTTCCAATTGCACCACCACAATGCACAAAAATGGGACCTCAAAGAAGGTTGGGAATATATGTTGGATATGAAACAGCCTCCGTCATACGATATCTTGAACCTTTAACAAGTGACGTATTTAAAGCCCGTTTTGATGACTGCCGTTTTAACGAGGCAATGTTCCCAGCATTAGGTGGAGAAAATAAAAAACGAGAAAATGATGTCTCATGGTGTGTGCCTTCATTGTCTCATCTTGATCCAAGAACAAAACAATGTGAGACAAAGGTTCAAAAGATAATACACTTGCAAAACATTGCAAATCAATTGCCTGATGCTTTTACTGATACAAATAGAGTTACTAAATCTCATATACCGGCTGCTAATGCTCCAGCTCGAGTTGAGATCCCAAGTAAGGCAATAGATAATAAGATAGCTCATGAATCTCAAAAATGTTTAAAACGTGGAAGACCAATCGGTTCAAAGGATAAGAATCCACGAAAAAGAAAAGCACTTGTAAAAGAAATTGACCACAAAGAGAATGATCTTGATAAAACAGTAAATACGGAAACCTCTCATGAGAAAGATGTTGATGATACTAACAAAGAGATATCAATCAACTATGGTCATACACATATCATATGGAACCTATATGAAATGGAAAATATTGATGAGATATTTTCTTATTCTATAGCGAGTGACATCATGGGTGGAGATGATGATCCTGAACCAAAATCTGTCAATGATTGTCAAAATAGACATGACTGGGATAAATGGAAAGGCGCTATGCAAGCTGAATTAGATTCACTCAACAAACGAAAGGTTTTTGGGTCTATTGTTGTTACACCTAAGGCTGTAAAGCCTGTAGGGTACAAATGGGTTTTCGTACGAAAACGAAATGAGAAAAATGAGGTTACAAGATATAAAGCGAGACTTGTAGCTCAAGGTTTTTCACAAAGGCTAGGGATTAACTATGAAGAAACATATTCTCCCGTTATGGATGCAATAACCTTTAGATACTTAATCAGCTTAGCAGTTTCTAAAAGGTTAGAAATGCGTCTTATGGATGTTGTTACAGCTTACTTGTATGGATCACTTGATAGTGACATCTATATGAAAGTTCCTGAAGGATTTAAACTTCCTGAAGCGTTAAGTTCAAAACCCAAAGAAATGTATTCGATCAAATTACAAAGATCTTTATATGGGTTGAAACAATCTGGAAGGATGTGGTACAATCGTTTGAGCGACTATTTGACAAGTAAAGGTTATACAAATAATCTTATCTGTCCATGTGTCTTTATTAAGAAGACAACATCAGGATATGTGATCAAAGCTGTATATGTTGATGACCTAAATATAATTGGGACGCAAAAGGAAATTCATGAAGCAATTATTCTTTTAAAGAAAGAATTTGAAATGAAAGACCTTGGAAAAACCAAATATTGTCTTGGTTTACAAATTGAACATATGAGCAATGGCATACTTGTGCATCAAACGAATTATACTGAAAAGCTGTTGAAACGTGTCAATATGGACATGGCAAATCCTTTAAGCACTCCAATGGTCATTAGGTCACTTAATGTCGAAAATGATCCATTTCGTCCTTGTGAGGACAACGAAGAAGTTCTCGGTCCAGAAGTACCATACCTCAGTGCAATTGGAGCACTTATGTATCTTACGAATTGTACGAGACCTGACATTTCTTTTGCAGTGAACTTGTTGGCAAGATGTAGTTCAGCTCCTACTAAAAGGCACTGGAATGGGATTAAACATATTTTTCGATATCTTCGAGGCACTGTTGATTTAGGCTTGTTTTATCCTAATGATTCAAAAAAAGGGTTAGTTGGTTATGCAGATGCAGGTTATTTATCTGATCCTCATAAAGCAAAATCTCAAACTGGATATGTATTTATGAACGGAGGAACCGCGATTTCATGGCGTTCTCAGAAATAAACACTTGTCACAACATCCTCAAATCATGCTGAAGTCATTGCACTACATAAAGCTTCAAGAGAATGTGTATGGCTAAGATCTATGTCACAACACATAGTGACTTCTTGTGGGCTAGAGAAAGATCGAAGTCCAACTCCTATCCATGAAGATAATGCCGCCTGTGTCTCTCAAATGAAAGAAGGGTATATCAAAAGTGATAGAACAAAACATATACCACCAAGATTCTTTGCATATACTCGGGACCTTATTAAAGACAATCAGGTCGAGATGAGATATGTCCAATCCAGCAATAATTCAGCCGATCTTTTCACAAAAGCACTACCTACAGCAACTTTCAGGAAACATGTTCATGACATTGGCATGCGTCATGTACGGAGAATGTGATTCTTTACAAATTGCTAACTCGAGGGGGAGCTATAGACTGCACTCTTTTTCCCTTAGCTAATATTTTTTCCCACTGGGTTTTTCTTTAGCAAGGTTTTTAATGAGGCAGTACTTAAAGACCCCAAAGTTTGTAAAGTGTCATCCAAGGGGGAGTGTTATGAATATGGATGACATGATGCGCACAGTAAAAGCACACAGTAAAGGAAATAATTCGAACGAATTATAATTTATAGGCCCCACCAGTTTTGTTTTTATTTCTATTATTTTCTATATAACGAATGTAATAGATTCGATAGAATATAGAATTGTGAAAAGAAGAGAGGAATACGGAGAAAGATATATTGAGAAAGTTTTAATCTCAATCTCTTTGTTATATAACATTATTATAATTATTATTATAATTATTATTGTTGTTGTTGTTGTTGTTGTTGTTCTTATTATTATTATTATTATTATTATTATTGTTGTTGTTGTTGTTGTTGTTGTTGTTGTTGTTGTTGTTGTTGTTGTTGTTGTTGTTGTTGTTGTTGTTGTTGTTGTTGTTGTTGTTGTTGTTGTTGTTGTTATTATTATTATTATTATTATTGTTGTTGTTGTTGTTGTTGTTAAAAATATTATTATTGTTGTTATTGTTGTTGTTGTTATTGTTGTTATTATTATTAACGTAACTTTTTTTTTAGCGTTTCATGTCTCTAACTGATTTGAAGAATTGGGTATAAGAAACGGGAAAGGAGTATGGTTACGTAATTGTTAGCCCGTCGATCGAAAAATATTGGTGGTACTACTGGGATGGTATGGCTTGTGTGCGACCGTAGTGGTGAGCACCGTAGTAAAGCAACAATTAGGAAAGTTTGGTAGCAAAAAAATCGGTTGCCCATTTTCATTACTCGCCATCCGGGACGTGACGAATGACACGTGGGAGTTAAAAGTGGAGAACGCGAACCATAACCACGAACCTACGACGAGTCTGTTGGGCCACGCTTTTGTGCGAAGATTTACTAAAGCCGAATACAAGCTAGTGGAGCAGCTAACTGCTCAAAACATGGAGCCACGTATCATATTTCAAACACTAAGAAAGCAGTTCCCCGACAGCCTGGAAAGCCTGCTGCATGACCACCGATTCATTTACGACACCCGACAGGAACCCAAAACAGATGTCGTAACAGAGATTTTCTTTGTTCATCCTTATTCAATCACTTTGTGGCGTGCATTCCCGCATGTGATGTTGATCGACGCGACCTACAAAACAAACCTCTACAACATGCCTTTTATCCAGGTTGTGGGTATGACGTCGACTGGGAAGTCTTTTTGTATCGCACATGCCGTTATTTGTAAAGAACGAAGGGGTAACTACGTGTGGGTGCTTGAGCGGATCAAGTCAATCTTGCATGAATGTATGATGTCGCGTGTGATAGTCACGGATAGGGAGCTTGCCCTAATTAACGCGTGTTCTAAAGTATTCCCGAACGCAACCAGGCTTCTATGCCACTTTCACATCGAACAAAATATAGTTAGACAGTGCAAGAAAGGGTTCAATAAAGAAGATTGGGGGAAATTTATGTCGTACTGGCGGAGAGTGTGTGAATCTACTTAAGAGCCCATGTACAAGTACAACTTGGAGAAAATGTATAACCGACTCGTGGTTGCCAACCGAGAAAGTAAGTGTTCCTTCAACAAACGACTCACCCAATCTATTATATTTTACACACGTTTTTACATTTCATTATTTTATTTTTTCAGGTGTCTATGATTACGTCTACGAAAACTGGCTCAAAGACTATAAAGAAACGTTCGTTTATGCGTGGACCTATAAGTGTCGTAACTTTGTTCAGCACACCACCAACAGAGTTGAGAGCCAGCACGCAAATTTAAAAAGATACGTTACACACAGGAGTTCAATGGAACGAATAGCAAGATGCGTCATTGATATAGTTGAAACTCAGTACGATGAAATACAAAAAAGTTTCACCGAGAATATCGAAAAAACGATGAACCACCACAGACACCCACTATTGGACAACCTACGTGGAAAGGTTTCCCATGAAGCACTTGATTTGCTGGCAAAAGAGCTAATGAGGAAGCTGGAGGTGTTGCGGAAACTTAACGCATCATGTGGTTACCATATGTGGCTTAGCTGTGGATTGCCGTGTGCTTGTAGGCTGGAAAACTACAAACGTACAGGTAAAAAATATTAAAACCACAAATCAACTACATAAACATTGCCACTCCTTTCAGCAACAAGTTGCATTTTTCTAGTTTTTATTATTTCTTCAATCTTTATAACCATTTCTGGTCCAACAATCCTACAACAATCCTTAGTGAAGAATGAGCCATAGCCATTATCACTCATTTATGAGACACTAAGGAGGTTGAATTTTAGATTGTCTATTAGATTGACATTTTCAAACCTAACATTAGTGTAAGACCCAGTTTATAATACTAAATGTTTATAAGTTAGAACCATACGTTTAGTGCCAAAACTTCAGAGTTTACAAAATGTTTTTAAAGATTTAAAAACATAACAACTAGTTACAACATTCACATGTTAAACCTACTAAACGATGTTCAAGATAAAACTACGAGTGTTTACATAGTTACAAAACAAAATATCAAGTGCGGAAGCGTTATAATATGTGTGTTCGGTTCGACTCGATTGCTTGATCATCATCCTTTTTCTTGGGTACCTGAAACTAAATGTTTTAAACAAGCATTAGCATAATGGTTCTAAAATAGAAATATCAAATTCGAACACGTTATTCGAGAGATTAAAATAGAAATCACATCAAGCTGGGCTCCACCGTAATTTACGGTGTCACCGTAAATTACGGTGGCTTCTGGACAGTTTGGAACCTACCGTAAATCAGTAGGTTCCCACCGTAACAGTATACTAGCCACCGTAAATTACGGTACCACCGTAAATTACGGTACCACCGTAAATTACGGTACCACCGTAATTTACGGTGTGCCCTGCACAAAACCCCCTTGTTTCAAATGCAGTTTTGCTGGTTATTTTCGAGCGTCAAATAACTTAATCTCACATTAATTGTTAAGCGACTGGGCTAATTTCTCCATACTTGTATTTTACTTATGATAATACTCAACTATTCTCATGAGGGCATGTCTACGGATTAGCTTACAAACTAAATTACAAGGCATTTAGTTAGTCGTTTGTGCTATTGTCATGCATCAAATATCTAAACTTTAACTCCTATCTTAAGAGCAAAGTTTCTTAATTTGCTTATGGTGTTAGCTACACGGCTTCCACGTCATGTAAATCATGCATTATGTAATTGTGTCTTGCTTCGTGCTTATTACCAAAACTTGTTTGACCCGTTTGGGTGCTGAATTTACACACCATTCAGGACATGCAAGATTTCATGCTTATCACTTGTTTTGACCCGTTCACTTGTTTAAGACGCAAAGTCTTTTTCGTGACACAAGGGTCTATCCTGTTTACCATGCTTTATACTATGACATAAAGTAAAACGATAATTAACCTTTACATAACGAAACGGTATTTTCGTACCTTTAGAGCACACCCTTTCCCCGTGCATTCCCTTCGGCTTGTCCGCTTGACGATCCGGACTCTTTGCCTAGAAATTTCAGTTTACAACATGTTTAGAACTCTTTTTATGACCACAATCACATCATTATGGACCATTATCAAATCTGCGTTTTTTATCAACATTTTACATTTAAATCCTCACTTAGGCATTTCAACAAACACCTAACGGGTCAGATTTTCCTACAATCATTACCAAGTTCATATCTTGTAATTTTCATCGAATTTCACTTTAATTAAACAACTTTGCACATATCTTATCATTCTAACATTTCAGAAATCACTTCCAAATTTCTGATTGTGCTAGAACAAGAGTTTTAAATTCTGCATTTATCAAGTTTCTTGGAGTTCACTACTCACCTACAATGGTGATTATGTAACCCTACAAGTATCATACAAGGTTGTGTCAAGAAATTATCTAGGGTTTGATCCTAAACCTCATAACCCTTCTAATTTCAGCCATGCATCAACAATCAAGTTGAATTTCTTGTTTTTCACACTTAACCTAGAATTCAAGATGGAACAAAATATCAAGATTTTACATACCTTTATGATCCTCACTACAAGGGGATCACTAATTCGTGTTCAAGACTTGATTTAGGGTTGATTTGAGGCTCAATTTAGAGATTTGCTTGATGTTAGGGTTTGGGAATGGGGGATGTCGCCCCCTGCTTGCTCTTTGATCGACCAGACTCCCAATTTTGGGATGTTTGGTTTGTTTTGTTACTATTAGTAACATAATTTGAGTTTTTGACAAGTTTAAACCCTTAATTTTGGTAAAACCTTAAGTTTTAGTCTTTTAGCCCTATTATGACTTATTTAAGGATTTGTAATTAACTAGGTTAAAACTCTTAGTTGGTTGACTCTTGTTTATTTATTCGTTTAAAATCTTTAATATAAAGATTTATATTTTCGGGGTGTTACAAGTCCACCCCCCTTAAAAGGGGTTTCGTCCCCGAAACCGAATCACGTACCGAATAAAGTAGGGTAAAGCCGTTGCATCTCCTCTTCAGATTCCCATGTGGTATCCGCCCCTTTCTTGTGTTCCCATTTGACCCTCACTTGGTTAATCTCTTTGTTCCTTAGGGTTTTCACCTTACGATCTAAAATCGCAATAGGTCTTACCACATAGTTGAGGTTGTTATCCACCTCGATATCATCGTAGTGGATATGAGCGATCTCATCGGCCAAACATTTTCGAAGATATAACACGTGGAATGTGTTATGTATCCCACCCAACTCTTCGGATAATTCAAGACGATATGCTACTTCACCAACCCGTTCAGTGACTCTAAATGGCCCAATAAATCTTGGGCTTAGTTTTCCCCTTTTTCTGAATCTAATAATACCCTTCCATGGGGAAACTTTTAGCATAACCATATCGCCAACCTGAAATTCAATTGGCCTATTTCTTTTATCTGCATATGCCTTTTGCCGGTCTTGAGCCGCTTTCAAGTGTGCCCGAACTATGTTGATTTTCGCATTTGTAGTTCGGATTATATCGGCAGGTGCTAGCCCCCGCGGACCCACTTCTCCCCAACATACCGGGGTCCGACATTTTCTGCATATAATAGCTCATACGGGGCCATTTTAATACTCGCGTGATAGCTATTGTTATTTGCAAATTCGACCAAGGGTAAATGGACATCCTAACTACCTCCAAAGTCAATAATGCAAGCCCGCAGCATATCTCCCAACGTTTGTATTGTTCTTTCGCTCTGCCCATCCGTTTGTGGATGGTAAGCAGTGCTAAGGAACAATTTAGTTCCCATTTGTTCTTGGAATTCACGCCAGAATTTCGAAGTAAACCGAGTATCTCTGTCTGACACAATGGATATCGGTACCCCATGCCTTGCTATGATTTCATTGGTGTATACTTCCGACATTTTCTCAGACGTATAAGTCTCACGAATCGGAATGAAGTGAGCACTTTTAGTTAACCTATCCACGACTACCCATATAGCATCAAAACCACGGCTTGTTTTAGGCAGTTTGGTCAATAGGTCCATCGTAATTTGTTCCCATTTCCAAACCGGGATTTCTAACGGTTGAAGTTTACCATATGGCTTTTGGTGTTCCGCCTTAACTTGTAGGCAAGTCAAACACTTTTCCACGTATTTCACGGTGTCCCGCTTCATTCCGGGCCACCAATAGTTTTGCTTCAAGTCATTATACATCTTGGTCGCTCCCGGATGAATGGAATAACGGGATTTATGAGCTTCATCAAGTAGAAGCTTCTTAACCTCACATGTGTTAGGGACCCAGATTCTATTAAAACGAGTCTTTAGGCCGTGACTGCCTATCTCAAGGTCTTTAACTTGGCCGATAATTCTTTCCTTTTTCCAGTTTTCCGCCTTTACAGCTTCCTCCTGTGCTTCTCGAATTCGCTCTAGTAAGCTTGAAGTCACAACAAGTTGCATTGATCGTACCCGTATCGGGGTATAATCTGCTCTGCGACTCAGCGCATCGGCCACTACATTGGCCTTCCCAGTGTGGTAATGTATTTCACAATCGAAATCTTTCACTGTTTCCAACCACCGCCTTTGTCTCATGTTTAATTCCTTCTGATCGAAGAAATATTTCAAGCTTTTATGGTCGGTAAAAATTGTAAATTTTACCCCGTACAAATAATGCCTCCATATCTTTAAGGCAAACACCACCGCCGCCAATTCCAAGTCGTGAACCGGGTTTTTCTTTTCGTGAACCTTCAATTGCCTCGAGGCATAGGCGATGACCTTACCTCGTTGCATCAAAACACACCCGAGCCCTAAATGGGAAGCATCCGAGTAAACTTCCATGTCGTCAGTCCCTTCCGGTAATGTCAACACCGGAGCGTGGGTCAACCTTTCTTTGAGCGTTTGGAAAGCTTCCTCTTGCTTAACGCCCCATACAAACTTTTCCTCCTTGCGAGTCAATTTGGTCAATGGCAAGGCAATTTTGGAGAAATCCTGTATGAATTTCCGATAATACCCCGCAAGCCCTAAAAAGCTTCGGATTTCTGAGGGGTTTCTTGGAGGGTTCCATTTTGACACCGCTTTTACCTTGGACGGATCCACTAGTACTCCATCTGTACTAATGATATGTCCAAGAAATTGCACCTCTCTTAGCCAGAAAGCGCACTTAGAAAATTTTGCATATAGCTTTTCTCGTCTGAGGGTGTCTAATACTTCCCGCAAATGACACACATGCTCAGCTTCATTTTTCGAATATACCAAAATGTCATCGATAAATACGATTACCGACTTATCTAGCATGGGTTTGCAAACCCGGTTCATGAGGTCCATGAAAGCCGCGGGTGCATTTGTCAATCCAAAGGGCATTACAAGGAACTCATAATGCCCGTACCGTGTACGAAAGGCGGTCTTTGGGACGTCTTTCTCCTTGACCTTCAATTGGTGATAACCAGATCGGAGATCAATTTTGGAGAACCAACTTGCTCCTTGTAGTTGGTCAAACAAATCATCAATTCTTGGAAGTGGGTATCGATTCTTCACCGTGAGTTTGTTTAACTCTCGGTAATCAATACACATGCGCATACTGCCATCCTTCTTCTTCACGAACAAGACTGGTGCGCCCCACGGAGACACACTCGGTCGGATAAACCCCTTGTCAAGAAATTCCTGAATTTGAGACATCAATTCTTGTAACTCCGACGGTGCAAGTCGGTATGGCGCCTTGGCCACGGGTTTCGCGCCCGGAATCAACTCGATTCCGAACTCTACCTCCCATTCTGGTGGTACCCCCGGTTGTTCTTCCGGAAACACATCTTCGTAATCTCGCACCACCGGTACATTCTCAATTTTGAGGGGTTCTTTTTCCGTTTCGCTCGCGTATACCATATAGGCCTTGCATCCATGTTTCATGAGTTTATGGGCTTCTAGCATTGTGCATATCACCGGGTTACCTCCTTTTTCACCATATATCGTAACTTATTTTCCACTAGGAGACGTTAGTTTTATTTCCTTTCGGAAACAAACCACTTTCGCGTGGTAACAGGATAGCCAATCCATTCCCACTATCACTTGGAATTCTCCTATCGACATCGGAATCAAGTCTATCGCGTATTCCTCGTCATCAATGTTCATTGTACAGTTTTCACATACATCGCAAACAATAAAGCTTTTGTTATTACCTATCTCTACTTCTAAAGGCATAGGTAATTTTGTTAGAACAAATGAAGGGTGCCGAATAAACCCATATGAAACAAAGGATTTATTCGCACCAGTATCAAATAACACACGTGCGGGAATTGAGTTTACAGTGAATATACCTGAGACCACGTCAGGTTCGACCTTTGCTTCAGCAGCGGTCAATTGGAAAGATCTTGCTTTTGCTTTCGAGGCTTCACCTTTCGAGTCTTGCCCTTCTGTCTTTCCAACCAGTTCCGGGTATTCCGATTTCTTGTGAACCGTTCGGTAACAGTTGTAACAAACAGTCACTTCTCCAGGCATGATATAGCCATATGTCCCGTTTTTCGACATATGGGACAAGGCTTATCTTTGAAGCGACATTCACCCTTATGATTCTTGCCACAAATCTTGCAACTTGGTGTACCACCCTTTGTATCTGATTTCTTCGTTGTTTCATTCGTTCTTGCTTTCTTGGCAGGGCTTGGATTTACGTCTTGTGCCCTTCGTTCACCTCGTTCTATACTCTTTTTCAGTTCGATTTCCCTTTCCCGAGCGGCATTGACAATCTCGGTAAGGGTCTCGTATTTTGAAGGGGTGATGAACTCCCTATACTCTGCACTTAGCATGTTATGGTAGTAATAAACCTTTTGCTCTTCATTCGTTATTAGATCATCGCAGAACTTCATCTTGTCCATAAACATCCCCGTGATCTTGTCTATGGATTCACCTTTGTGTCTGAGTTGCATGAACTCTTCCTTGATCTTGTTTATGACCGCTTTGGGACTATGGTGTTTATGAAACGGCGTCTTAAACTCCTCCCATGTCATGGTCTTAGCCACTTCACTTCCAATCTCCTTCTTTTTATTATCCCACCAGTCTTTTGCTTGACCTCTTAATTGACCCGTACCATAAGCTACGTAGTCATTCTCATCGCAATGAGTTCTCTCGAATACTCCCTCGATATCGCCTATCCAACGTTGACACACAATTGGATCGACCTCCCCATTATATATGGGTGGTTTACAAGCCATGAATTCCTTGTACGAACAAGGCTTTCGTCCTCCAGATTTTTCCTTTGCTAGATTCGAGTTATCCTCTAGCTTCTTGATTCTTTCTTCTACTACTGATAAAACCGTATTTTGGATTTTATCAATGAAGTTCGATAAACTGTTTTCGATCGCCTTTCCAACCTCCTCGGCAATCACTATTCTCATTTGTTCGGTGACTCTTGGCACCGCATCACCATCACCTACGCCCGCCATCTTTAGTACTGAAATGTTTACATATATTGTTAAACATTCCATTTGTAACACATGCTTTACTTGTTTTGATTTTATCAAGTTCATAACTTGATTTAATCATTCTTGTTTCATGCATTTCTTGTATTTGAGTGAGCTTACACACCCTTTTCATGCATATTTGTTTACGATTTATTTCTATATTCTCTAATTTCTACTTAAACGATTAACTCTTACCGGATGTTTGATCAAGCTTGAACCGAACACTTATTGGCAACCTTGGGCTCTGATTACCAACTTGTAAGACCAAGTTTATAATACTAAATGTTTATAAGTTAGAACCATACGTTTAGTGCCAAAACTTCAGAGTTTACAAAATGTTTTTAAAGATTTAAAAACATAACAACTAGTTACAACATTCACATGTTTAACCTACTAAACGATGTTCAAGGTAAAACTACGAGTGTTTACATAGTTACAAAACAAAATATCAAGTGCGGAAGCGTTATAATATGTGTGTTCGGTTCGACTCGATTGCTTGATCATCATCCTTTTTCTTGGGTACCTGAAACTAAATGTTTTAAACAAGCATTAGCATAATGGTTCTAAAATTTCACGTATTCAACCAAATTCGAACACGTTATTCGAGAGATTAAAATAGAAATCACATCAAGCTGGGCTCCACCGTAATTTACGGTGTCACCGTAAATTACGGTGGCTTCTGGACAGTTTGGAACCTACCGTAAATCAGTAGGTTCCCACCGTAACAGTATACTGGCCACCGTAAATTACGGTACCACCGTAAATTACGGTACCACCGTAATTTACGGTGTGCCCTGCACAAAACCCCCTTGTTTCAAATGCAGTTTTGCTGGTTATTTTCGAGCGTCAAATAGCTTAATCTCACATTAATTGTTAAGCGATTGGGCTAATTTCTCCATACTTGTATTTTACTTATGATAATACTCAACTATTCTCATGAGGGCATGTCCACAGATTAGCTTACAAACTAAATTACAAGGCATTTAGTTAGTCGTTTGTGCTATTGTCATGCATCAAATATCTAAACTTTAACTCCTATCTTAAGAGCAAAGTTTCTTAATTTGCTTATGGTGTTAGCTACACGGCTTACACGTCATGTAAATCATGCATTATGTAATTGTGTCTTGCTTCGTGCTTATAACCAAAACTTGTTTGACCCGTTTGGGTGCTGAATTTACACACCATTCAGGACATGCAAGATTTCATGCTTATCACTTGTTTTGACCCGTTCACTTGTTTATGACGCAAAGTCTTTTTCGTGACACAAGGGTCTATCCTGTTTACCATGCTTTATACTATGACATAAAGTAAAACGATAATTAACCTTTACGTAACGAAACGGTATTTTCGTACCTTTAGAGCACACCCTTTCCCCGTGGATTCCCTTCGGCTTGTCCGCTTGACGATCCGGACTCTTTGCCTAGAAATTTCAGTTTACAACATGTTTAGAACTCTTTTTATGACCACAATCACATCATTATGGACCATTATCAAATCTGCGTTTTTTATCAACATTTTACATTTAAATCCTCACTTAGGCATTTCAACAAACACCTAACGGGTCAGATTTTCCTACAATCATTACCAAGTTCATATCTTGTAATTTTCATCGAATTTCACTTTAATTAAACAACTTTGCACATATCTTATCATTCTAACATTTCAGAAATCACTTCCAAATTTCTGATTGTGCTAGAACAAGAGTTTTAAATTCTGCATTTATCAAGTTTCTTGGAGTTCACTACTCACCTACAATGGTGATTATGTAACCCTACAAGTATCATACAAGGTTGTGTCAAGAAATCATCTAGGGTTTGATCCTAAACCCCATAACCCTTCTAATTTCAGCCATGCATCAACAATCAAGTTGAATTTCTTGTTTTTCACACTTAACCTAGAATTCAAGATGGAACAAAATATCAAGATTTTACATACCTTTATGATCCTCACTACAAGGGGATCACTAATTCGTGTTCAAGACTTGATTTAGGGTTGATTTGAGGCTCAATTTAGAGATTTGCTTGATGTTAGGGTTTGGGAATGGGGGATGTCGCCCCCTGCTTGCTCTTTGATCGACCAGACTCCCAATTTTGGGATGTTTGGTTTGTTTTGTTACTATTAGTAACATAATTTGAGTTTTTGACAAGTTTAAACCCTCAATTTTGGTAAAACCTTAAGTTTTAGTGTTTTAGCCCTATTATGACTTATTTAAGGATTTGTAATTAACTAGGTTAAAACTCTTAGTTGGTTGACTCTTGTTTATTTATTCGTTTAAAATCTTTAATATAAAGATTTATATTTTCGGGGTGTTACATTATACCTTATGGTCACTTAGTTTAAGTAGTTGTATGATAGGTAGTTTATATGCCTTAGGTAAATGACCAAAATGCCCTTTTCATGCATAATTGGATTTTATGCATATGTAACCTAAACATTTGTCACTTAACTGATTATGCAACACAATTAAACATGTTTAGGCATATAATACTTGTCATGGGACTAGTTAGACGTCTCGAACGCGCTTTTGCGCGAACGACGCGTTAAAGTAGCGTAAGCTACCTTAATGGGTCGTAACGGGTCGAAAGCACTTAGATTAGGGTCCGATTTAGAATGCAGGCTTTGTTAAACCATATCACATGAGTTCCAATACTCATTTGGTTTACAAGACCTCATTATGTCCGATCTTCCGATTTAGGTGTCGATTTATATACTAGTGATTCGATTATTAGGTGCTGCTTGAGTTTCCTTAGTTTGATTGAGCTTGTTGAGTTCTTTAGATTGAGGATACGTTGCACTTCGATGTGAGTACATAGATCCCCTCTTTTTACATGTTTTGTGGTAACTATGTGGGTACATAGTTCCCCTATTTTACTGTTTTCGGTTGTTTTGGGGTGATTCATATGTATTAATCGATTTCGAGGTTTTAAACGATGATTTCAAAAATGATTAAGATGGTTTATATTAAACTAATAACGATTTCGATAATGTGAACGAACTTGTTGGTTGTAGTTACATAACGAATGACATTCATTAATTTTGGCCGAACCGACCACTATTAGGTTATGGTACCATAGGATCTGACAAATCCCGTTATCAGACTACACCCATGGTTATGTGTGGGGGTTATGTAGGTAACGACCGAATCTGATGATTGTTAACTTACCCTTTGGTGGTTTGTTAATGCGAGTTTCGAGATATTCGAGTCACGAAGGTTTGAATGTTATTAGCGAGACGACCATAAGTAGTTTCACAATAAAATGAATACGATTTTGGGACAGGTGTAGCATGATAAAAGCATGGTAGATACGCCGCTGGTACATCTTATATATAAGTGCTTTTATCATATTATGTTCCAACAAGGGTAATATGTGAAGGGGTTGTGAACGTAGAAGAATTTCGTCAGATCGGGATTGTGCAGATGTTTGAACGTTTAGGATGGGAAAGTGTCCTTGATTGGTGTGAAGATAATACCTCCAGGATATACTTATCGGAAGTATGTGAATGGTTATCTACCTTGAAGCTCGTGAACAAGAATGGATCTCCATCACAGTGGAAGTTGGTGGGAAAGACTACTCGAGGGAACATGACAATGTCCTTCGAGACCATGAATTGTATTGCTCGTTTCGACTCCTTGGGAGTACAAGCATATGATTACCCATCCATCGAACATTTTTTGGATAATCATTTGAATAACAACGATGCCGAGCAACTGTTAGATATTATCTTACCATTCAAGAAAGGGGGAGAATTGAAAAGAAAGCAAATGTCGCTTGAGGGAAAGATTCTTCAAAGGATTTCTGTTGAGAACATCTTGGCGAGGTTTGGTGATCGTGGAGGTGTTAGAGCGAGTGACTGTAGGGTGGTGCACGCCTTGCTTTATGGAACCCCAACGTGTTCATGGCGCCATATAGTGATGATGAACACGTGGGCTACTAGGGAGTCGTCCCAGAGGCGTTTTATTCCGTACGCACGCCTCATTAGCGCCATGATTGTGCAACAAAATTGCTTACCCCTGGAATCACTATGGGTTTCTAAGCCGTTGGAGGAATTTAACTTGGCGAACATGAGGAAGAATTGGAAGATAGAGGTTAAGTTCTCGGGAAACAAGTACGTTGTGACCGATGATTTGGGCAACAAGTTTGAAATCCGTACTTCTGGAGCACCACCCGCATCGGAAGAAGATGAAGAAATGGGGGATGAAGAGGAGGAAGTTGAACCCTCCGGCGCACAAAGACCAAGGCAACGGTACATGCGGCCACATAGGGAAATTAACGCAGATGTGGCGGGTTTTGTGACCATGAGACGGGTGCCTTCCTACAAGAATTTTGATCGGGGGCAACATGAGCTATTTGACAATGTCTCCGCTTGTATAGGTTAAGGAAGGGAGTACAATCAAAGAAGGGAAACTTGGGAGGGGTCGCATGGATCCTCAATGCAAGAATATTGGGCAGCTCAAGAGGCCCGGAGGGAAAGAATGAACAAGTTTATGGAAGAACAAGAACTGTTCCAAGCGATGCAAAGATCACACATGGAACAGTTGGCAAAAATGCAGGAGGATGAGGCTGCCCGAAGACGGGCATGGGAAGAAGCAGCGGCAGCACGTCAACAGGAAGACAGAGAATTGAACCGACGCCGTTGGAATGCCTTGTACGTCTCTCAACAAATGGCGATTAATAACACCAAAGTGCTCCATGATCAGGAGCGACACCAAAGAGACTACCAAGCTAGCCTCCCATATGCTGAGCACTCGGGGTGGACAAATTACTTCGAACTTCCTCACCCGCAAGGCCCATCCGACCCGACTCCGCATTGGCCCGAAGCGGTAGGGTCTAGCTTTGTCCCGATCCCGTACTAACCATCGCCTCAATGGGAGCAAAGTCCCCTCGATAACTATAGGGAGGGGTTCGAGGCCCTCACTGGTTATCCTTACCAACCTAACCCGCCAATGGATCCAAACGAGCGATATCAGCGGTAGAGGTATGGTATATTTTATGTTGTTGTTGTTGTATATTTTTTTCCTTTATTTCTTGTCGTTTTTATTTAATTTATGCCTAGATAAATGAACTTTGTGGGTGTGTTCCCTATATAACCCTCACGAGACCTCTCGTCCTCCCAAGCAATTGGGGGGTTTAAAAGGGCTTGTTGCATAAGCTAAATGCAACCGTGATTCCTACGAAAGTGAGTCAGGTTTGTTGTTGTTGTAAAATATTTTCCACATAAAATTGAAGTAAAATAATGCATGGCTTGGTAATGTGTTCATAAAAAGGGTAGAACTACGTAACTAACAAATTTTGATGGTTGTGAGAAGCATGCTTCTACACAAGGATTAGAATTTGTAGGTATAACATGTTCGCGGGACAACCATTTTTATGAAGAGTCAACGGACGTGAGCATCAAGCGAAAAAAAAATCAGGTGCATGTGTTTCTTTTTACTTTGATTCTTAGTTAGGAATAAGTGGATTGTAATGTGTATTTTAATTTCCGGGGTGAAAAGTTGGGAAGGTTAGTCGTGTCACATCCCTTGTGCATTTTTAAAACTCTAGTTCTTACACATTGATGACAATATGTACTTTAAGTGTGGGGATGGGGGAGTAGTAAAAATTTTCGATTTTTACCCGTGCATTTAAACACTACACATTGAGGACAATGTTTGCCTCAAGTGTGGGGATGGGGGAAAATTTCAAAAAAAAAATTTTCAAAAATTTTCTTGTTTCAAAGGCGATCTTAAAAGCACAAGTAACTAAGTCAACGAGGGATGACACAACCCATTTGGTCTTTTGTCATGGTCAAGTTCGAATTAATAACATGACGGGTATTTAGCGGATGGTTATTTGGGAATAATCCGCCTAAGAAACTAGTATATCATGCATATCACATATCATACCCTTATACGTGAGGTTTGAGCCATTTTATATCATAGAGCTACATTTACATGTTTCTTTGTTGAGTGGACCATTAGTCGCGTATTGTAGAACTTGCAACTTTTGATACGTTCGAGACCATAGACCGAATACAAGCACGAGAATGATTAAGGCATTAGGTAAACCTTTTCCTTTTACACCATTTTTATATCCTTACCCAAAAAAAAAAATTATCCCCTAGTAGCCAACTTTGAGCCTAATCCTTTCGTTTGATCACCCTATAGCCTATAGCCTTAAACCTTTTCTTTTTAAACCCGTGTGATGGAAATTTGATTATAGGAGTCGTATTTGTATAGTTATTCTTGATTGTTTGCATTGTTACAAAAAAAAAATAGAAAATATTATGAAAAAGAATTGAAAATTGTTGAAGAAAAACACAAAAAGAAGTGTTAGTAGTTGTCGAATAAAAGGGTGAAAGATTATTGCCCATAGTTGATGTTTATATTTAGTTTTGTTTAATTTAGTGGTTTGTAATAAAAATCGAATTTTCATCGCCATAGCCACTTTAAAATGTCCTATTCCCTACCCTTAGCCTAGCCCCGTTACAACCCTTCAAAGACCTTTTGACTTGTGCTTAGTATTTGTGTTCGGTGGTGGAGAATGATTGAGTTGCAAGCCTATGCGGGTACGTGTTCTAATCGGTTTTGAGCGATTAATTGTTGAAGTGCTAATACATTATATACGTTAGCCAATTTTAAGCCGAGTGGAGAGCACATTGTGAGGGATATGCATGAGTTGTTAGTTTTACGGGCGGGTTAATCTTGGATAACCATTAGTATATGTGATTATTCACATAACCGGTAAATATGTGAAATTTGTAAAGAGTTTGAACTTTTGTATGACAATAGACCTTAACCTCTGTCTCGGGAATGGGATGTGTATTCGTTGTTCGACCCACGTGAAAGTGAAAAACAGATTTGCTTGAGGGCAAGCAAAAGACAAGTGTGGGGATGTGATACGTGGTTGTAAACCAGTGCTCATTATTGTTTAACTTGACGTTTTTACGTAAGTTTTAGTTTCGAATAGCCTACTTTTAATCAAGAATGTGTTTTGCAGCTTTGATGGAGTTTAAGGAGATTTTCTGGAGCTTTACGGGTCACCGGGTCGAAAACCGGAGCACCGGGATGCGTTACGGATCAACCGAGAGTGCAAGGAGCGAAAAAATGAGAATTGAGTTTCAAGAGGCCATCGCCGACGGGTCTAGGGCCGTCCCGGACGGGCTCTAGAAACACCCGTCGGCCAGAAACACCCGTATCCAGGTGCATAACCCGTCGGCAGAACATGCAGTTTTGGGGACCCGTCGGCGACGGGGTCAGGCCCATCGGCGACGGGTAGTGGATTCTCAAAACGCGAATTTCGTTAATTTGAAGGCTAAGCTCGATTTTGATTGGTGTTCTTTCATTCAAGACGGGGATTACACTCACTTGGGAGTTTGAATCTCAAGCTTGGAGCCTAATTCACCTAACAATTCATCTCGAATTCCATCTATCACTACATCTCCAACCCGAATCAAGAATCAACCACCATCATTCATCACAATCTTGATTTCCAACCCTAGCCATCAATCCATTTATCCATCCACCCATCATCATCCATCACCAACCTTCATCATTCACCAATCCTCCAATCAAGCTTCAAGATGACTCCATCCGCATTCCAAATATCCGGTGATCAAGTTGCATCAACCATGAGCGGTTAATCATCTCGGTTTCACCCCGGTGTAGGTAGTTGTTAATTTTAGGGTTTCAATTTGTTATTGTTTCATCTTAGTGACAATTTGTATTTGGTTTTTGAAACTCTTGACAATAGTATTATATTTGTTACGAATTCGTGAATTGTCAAGCGATGTTAAAAGTTATGACTTTGCGAAACGGTGATATGTAATTGTACATTGTCGTTGTTAGGATTTACTTGTGTTGATTACAAAGTGTCTTTTTGTCCGTTCTTCGGGGCGTTGATAGTTAGTAGCACCTAAGTCACGGTACACTAAATCCGTTAATCAAATGCATTTGAGTTGAAACTAAAACTTGTAGAAATCCTAGGTTAGCAATTACCAAAACCGGGTGTGATTCCTTTTTATCATTATTGTTCTAGTATCCAATTTTCTTGCAATCGTTAGTTAGTAGTTGTTAATTAATTAATCCAATTTCAGTAGTTCAAATTCACATCTTTCTACTAAACAAAAATACAAAAATATCTGGCAAGCTTCATAATTGTGACAATTCTTTATAATTCAGTCAAATCCATACACAAACCACATACTCTCGTGGTTCGACCACTTGCTACCACTAGCTATTTGTTAAGGGTAATTAGGGCATATAAATCTTATCTTTGACCGGAGCGCGACACTCCGATCAAGAATCATGGCTACGAGATTTTATAAACTATAACCAACTTGTTTTTGAGTTGGTTAATTATGTTGCAATACACTTTTCAAAACGAGGTTTGTACTTTTGACTCTTGTACTCTAATGAGGTACTGCAACATATAAACGAGCCATGAATCCGATACTCTCATAAATCCTATGTGCTCGCCAGCATTTCTTTGCTGACTTTGTTTTTACATATGTTTCGGGTGGTGTTGCATGATGTTGGTTGCTAGGATGCATGTTCATATAGGATCTGGACAAGGCCTTAGTGACTTAATAACGATGATAGACGATGTTTAACTTGTTTGTTTGGTTTTAAGACACTGTAATTTATCAAATGAATCAATAAAATGAAAGTTTTGTATCCATGGTTGTGAAACAATAATTCTATTACAACACTCCCCGACGTTTCCGCCATGGTTTCGTTGTTTTGACGCGGTCGGGGTGTCACAGGGCTTTAGTCTTCAGCAGTACTTGAGGCATAACAGTTGATTGAGCATCAGCACTTAGTCTTCATCAGTCTTTTGGGTCAGCAGTAGTTAGGAAGGGCAGTACTTGAATCCATTAGATGTTAGAGCCACTATCAAGGGGAAAGATTGAATACAAACATCTGCTTATTTTGAATCCACTAATCTGATCCAGTTTTAGCTTTAATCAACTGTTCCTCTGTAGGGTTCAATCCCAATACATTCACAGTGCGGAGGTTGTCTAGGCATCCGCTTTGACGAAGAGTGACTTCGATAGGGTCAAACCACTGGAACATAGCGTTGGGTCCATCTTCACCCGTGAAGTTAGCAGGAACGCAGGCCTTGAATTGCTTAAAGCTGAAGGGAGCTTTTGGCGTGTCGCTCTTCGATTCGACAGACGATTTGCTGCTGACCTCATTGATCTCATTGACGATCTGAGGTATGACTTTAGCCATTTCCTTGGTGACGAGAGAAGCGATGCGCTTGTCATCTCTGCTGCTCTAAGCATTTCGGCGAGTGTGAAACCAAGGGAAGACATGGTCTGCAACAGATATCGTCGTATGATTTAGAGGAAATTCGAATATATCAGGTCTTCGAAAAAGTTTAGCGTTTTGCAAAAACATCTTTGCTATTATCACTGATGTGCAAAAAAGACAACATATAAATTACATCAATTGTGGCACAAAACTAACCCTTTTTAGTACGAATGTTGGAAAAAGTGTGCTTTTGTCTTCCTTTTGTATTTTCAGGATTAAATGAGCTCGAAATAACAAAGAAGCAAAAAGATAGCTAAATCTAACATAAATACAAGAAAAGGAACAAAAGTGGCATGCCCGACCTCCCGAGAGCATCTTCCCAAGCAAAACAGAGAAGACAGAAGACTGAACACGCCCCGTGCTCAGTGAGCACGGGGCCGTGCCCAAGTGCCAGCAGAAAAGACAAACTCATAGAAGCTTCTGTTGCCCACAGGGGCGTGGTCAACTTCCTGCAGTCGCATTTATTGTAATTGCGAATTACAATTAATGAAGAGAGAGAGTCAGATGGACACGGGGTCGTGCCCAGTGGACACGGGGCCGTGCCCGAGCTTCTGTTCAGCCTATAAATAGGAGTGTTTGGAGCTCCTGCAACTCATCCCTTGGCACACCACCTCTCTCACACTTCACCCACCACCCACCACCATCACAACACCATCATCCACCACCATCATCCATTATCCATCATAGAGTGTGTGAGTCGTCTCGGGATCCAAGATTGATCGTAAGGGTTCTTGACAATCAAAGGCCATGTTTGCCTAAATCTCTTACATCACTTGGCGAAGACAAGTGTTTAGTGTAACACTTTTTATTTTTAATCTTTTTCACTTTTTAATTGGTTTTGTATTAATGACTTTAATTACTAGTTTCTTATGTTGAATGTGATTCTTCCTTATTGTTTGTCAATGGTGTCTTGGCATTATTTTACTGTCTATATAAAATAAAAGATTTTCACCATTCATATCTCCACGGTCTATATGGAGGTATGTTGGCTACCTGGTCAGGGGTTAAGGGAACGGTTTGGTAAGAGTCTTGCCATTGTTCAGTGTATAGATCCTGCAAAGGACCTGGGTCAAATTTAGTAGGACCTCCTTCAATACAAAAAGGTATTGGATGGCGGTGGTCCAAACTCTTTGACCCCCTCATAAGTTAAACTACTATTAAAACTTTAACCCAGCTACATAGGACTGTATCCCTGCTGACTCGGACTACTTAGCTGAGGGTAACGTCGCCTTCAAAAGAGGGGCCTACCACATTATGCATTAATAACTTAATTCATTATCTTTCAATAATCCGACCCTTTAGGATTGTATCCTTGCTGACTCAAACTACTGGGTTGAGGGTAACGTCACCTTCAAAAGAGAGGCCTACTACAATAACTAAGATAATCTCTAAAACAAGTGCAAAAGTGCGAAAATAATCAAAGGTTACACTACACACGAGTCGGATCCAAGTGATTCATCTTGTCTATCAGTTTTTATTTTTATTTTTCAGCATTTTAGTTAGTTTTATTTTCTTAGTTTAAAACCTTTTTCTAACATTTTGATTTGGTTAGACATTGAGGATAAACCGGTACTAAAAGCTCTTGTATCCTTGGACGACCTCGGTATCTTACCAACACTATACTACGTCCACGATGGGTGCACTTGCCCATATGTGTGTTTAGTGTTAGTAAATATTGTGTTTTATAAATTTAAAACCTGGCTAAAAAGTGTAAAAAGGGCTTAAAATATAATACACTTCACGCACATCAAGTTTTTGGCGCCGTTGCCGGGGACACAAGGATTTTAAGAAAGTTAAGAATCAACGGCCTAATCATTTTTACTATTTTCTTTTTATTTTTTTTTTAGGATTTTCTTAATTTTTCAGCTTCTGCAGAGCTCAGCACGGGCCGTGTCGGGTCGGACACGGGCCGTGCCCAGCAATGTCACTGGCAGTTTTTGTTTTCCGAGTTATAGAGGGCTGAGCACGGGGCCGTGTCGGTGCACCACGAGGCCGTGGTGAACTTTCCAGTAACAGGGATCCGGAAAACAATCGCTGTTGACCACGGGCCGTGCTCAGTGAGCACGGGGCCGTGGTGAACTTTCTGACCAACATTCTTTTCTGTTTTTATTGCAGGATTTGGAACCAGACGCCATATCTAAACCTTCTACGTAGTGTATGAGGTCCAGTTCTAATAAAGACATAAAAGAACCTCTAGAAGAACCTGAACGCTTTCTCAGAAAAAGACTTAAAGCTAAAAACCAAGAGAAGGTTTCGGGGGACCCACTTCCAATGGCGGACCAACGAACCCTCATGGATTACCTACGACCCACCGTAGGTAATCTCGGCGCCGCTATCAATGCACCGAATGTCGAAGCCAACAACTTCGAACTTCGGCCACATTTGATACAAATGCTTCAAAACTCCGCAACATTTCATGGGCTTGCGGACGAGGATCCCCATCAACATATTACTAATTTCTTAGAAATATGTGATACCTTTCGGATCAATGGAGCATCAAATGACGCCATCTGCCTTTGAATGTTTCCATTTTCACTAAAAGACCGAGCAAAAGCTTGGCTCAACGCCCTCCCAGTTGGTTCGGTAAACACCTGGGATGAACTAGCTCAAAAATTTCTATATAAGTATTTCCCTCCCGTTAAAACGGCTAAATTAATGACTGAAACTAATACATATTCACAAGAGGATGGGGAATCCTTATATGAAACTTGGGAAAGGTTCAAGGAGCTATTGCGAAAGTGTCCCCATCACGGTCTTGCGGTATGGCAACAAGTATCCACCTTCTACAATGGGTTGTTGCCACACACGAGACAAACACTTGACTCTAGCTCCGGGGGACTTTTAGGTAATCGCCGCCCACATGAAATATACAATCAAATCGAGGAAATTGCTCAAACCAATTTTCAGTGGCACACTCCCCGAGGCAATAAGTCTATTGACCCGGGCGCCCATAAGGTTGATGAAAGCACCTCTTTACAAGCCCAAATCGAGGCCCTTTCTTCAAAAATTAAAAAGTTAGAAATGACAAAATCAGTCTCGGTTATGGCTTGTGAAGGGTGTGGTGGGCCACACGAAAATTGGAGTTGTATGAAAGAAACAGATGATCAATCCGAGTCGGTAAACTACATTGATAATAGACCTAGGCCGTCGGGTCCCCCAACGGGTAACTACAACCAAGGATGGCGTAACCACCCTAACCTTGGTTGTAGAGAAGCCGACAATAGTAGTAACCAACAAGTCTAAATCAACAAACAAACTTTCAACAACCAAGAAATGAGTCACAAAATTTCCCTCAACAACAAGGTGGACGAGAAAGGATTGAAGATACTATATCTCGCCTCATCTCCGAAACTGAAAAGAAAAACTCGGATCCTTTTCAACAATTGGAATCAAATTTTAGAAATTAACAAGCTAGTATACAAAATGTTGAAAAACAAAGAAGTCAACTAGCTCAAAATTTCTCCGAGACCACAAGGCGCGTTACCAAGTAATACCGAAACAAACCCAAAAGCTCAAGTTCATCTCATAACATTAAGAAACCGTACCGTCGGTCCCGCGGAAGCTCCGCCACCACCAACTGAGGAAAGCACACCACCGCCCCAACAAGAGAAGGCTTCTCCTCTACTTCAAGAGCCCACCAAGGCTCCTCCGGTTCCGTACCCCGGTAGGTTAGTTCGTCAAAAGACTAATGAGCAATTCGCAAAATTCGAAAGTCTACTAAAACCTGCAAGGGACCTGGGTCAAATTTAGTTGGACCTCCTTCAATACCCAAAGGTATTGGATGGCGGGGGTCCAAACTCTTTGACCCCCTCATAAGTTAGACTACTATTAAAACTTTAACCCAGCTACTTAGGACTGTATCCCTGCTGACTCAGACTACTTAGCTGAGGGTAACGTCGCCTTCAAAAGAGGGGCCAACCACATTATGCATTAATAACTTAATTCATTATCTTTCAATAATCCGACCCTTTAGGATTGTATCCTTGCTGACTCAAATTACTGGGTTGAGGGTAACGTAACCTTCAAAAGAGGGGCCTACTACAATAACTAAGATAATCTCTTAAACAAGTGCAAAAGTGTGAAAATAATCAAAGGTTACACTACACACGAGTCGGATCCAAGTGATTAAAACCTTTTTCTAACATTTTGATTTGGTTAGACGTTGAGGATAAACCGATACTAAAAGCTCTTGTGTCCTTGGACGACCTCGGTATCTTACCAACACTATACTACGTCCACTATGGGTGCACTTGCCCATATGTGTGTTTAGTGTTAGTAAATATCGTGTTTTATAAATTTAAAACTTGGCTAAAAAGTGTAAAAAGGGCTTAAAATATATACCTAAAATATAATACACTTCACGCACATCAATCACTACTATTCCATAAAGCACAAGAACACGTCTAATCACGTAGGCACATAGTCACGTAGGCACATAGTCCACATAGGCACACAAGCACATAAGCACGTAAGCACAGAAGCACGCAGTCCACGTAAGCACATTTTTTTCACGTATTAACCTATATTTTGCTCGTATTCACCTTCATATTTTACACGTATTCACCTATCTTTCATAGCAGCAATTTGCGTTCGAGAGTTGTGAGTGCGAGTTGCGATAGCGAGTATCATGGCATGCGAGAGTTTATAGTTTGTTTGCGATTTGTTAGCGTTTTGAGCTAAGAGAGTAATGCGAGTTGTGCGCGTTTAGCAAAGCGATGAGCGGAAAAGCGAATAAGTCTCCAAAATCGAAACATATAAACATATAAAAACATGAAAGCACATAAAATCGAAGAATTAGCGGCTGCGAGCTCAGAATTGAAACAGAATGTTTTGCGTGTTAGACATCGACTACCCAAAGTGATTCGACTATCAACAACGACTTCGAGTACACATTTTGGCCTACTAGAGTGTGCTCTCACCAAAATACGGCGAACGACACTCATCCTTTGGCTACCACGCAAATCGAGTCATTGGAATCCATCGAGACTTTGGTGAGAGTTTTGCAAAAAATTAAAGTAAAGAGTAGAACATGTCGTTAAGGTGCGGGTCTCTCCCCTAGCTTAACAACTTGCCCCAAGACATTCTTTAATAGATAGGGGGGAGATTCTCATCGAGATGTGGATGTCACTCCTAGCTCAACAAGGATCCTCATGCTGAGAGTAAAAATTTCGCGTAGAGTGAGCGATTTTATCGAGAGTTCTCGGTTTTCACACCTAATCTCGATCAAATCACTCGATTGTGTTATGCGAGTGTTTTCGAAAACAGGTGTATTGTGTCAGCTTTAGGAAAAGCTAAGTAGTTTCCAGCCTTAGGAAAGGAAAATAGTATTCTAGCGAGTTTGTGCGAGAGTAACAATAGTAAGCTGGTGCAAGACCCCTACAGGGTTCGCATAAGGCGGTCTGTTGGTACTTAGACTATAGACTAGGGCAAGTCTAAGACATCGACCCGGACTAGGTCGTGTCTTTCCTAATTCCCTATAGTTATGGCTCTGATACCAATCTGTCACACCCCAACCGATGGCGGAAACATCGGGGCGTGGCACTGAGCGAAACAGATTGTCCAAGAGAATCCATAACAACTATTAACGACAATATATTTAACGTTTAACGTCCCATACCATCAAACATATAAAGCAAACAATCATTACAGATATAGTCTCAAAAACAAATAAGCTGTTCCGACAACTCAGATTTATTTAGTTTGTTTCTAGACCTCCTACTTCGTTTCATCACAGCAGACATAGCATCCTATCAACCTGTCACATACGTAAAAATAAAGTCAATACACAGAGTGTAAAGGTAAGTACACAAGTTTGAGTAGCATATAGTATAGCGAAAGCGTTTACGCATAACCAGCATGTATCATGTAACTGGTGAAGCAAGTAACTATCAAGACTATGTTCACACTTAATCATGAGACTACGTTGTAGAGTACGCGCGACACATGTCCAGCGGACACGTGAAGTAAAGTAATGTGATCCCTAGCAACCCCCGTCCACGACAGGTGCTGAGAACAAACCATAGTACTATCGTTGCTAGAGTGATACCGTGTAACACTATCTAAGTATAGTAACAAGAATTCATAGATCACGTATAAATTACTTATCATGCGACTAATCAAACCTAAGTGACCATAAGGTATAACCTCGAAAGGTTATTCCCGACGCTACTATGGTCACTAAACATGTTTGGTCGGATCCTAATGATCGACCAAATGGGTCGTGTTCGAAAGTCTAAGCGGGTGTTTAGTCCGCTTGACTTACGACTCTACACAAGCACTAATCTAAAAGTGACGAGCTAAACATGTCGAAACATGTTTAATTAAGTTAGAAAACAGGTTTTGATATCAAAACAAATGGTTTTGACATCCTAGAGTAGTTTGGTTACAAAATACGCGAGAAAACGCATTTTGGCCGAAACTACGACTCGCCACTGAGCCTAGATAACGTGGTAATTAGTAGGTATAGTTACTAGGGACTATAACCATCGTGATTACGCTCACGTTATGAAGTTCAAACGAACTTCGCGTTGACCATAAACTGGTCAAAGCAGAAAGTCAAACACAGTTTGACTTTAACGATAGAAATGAATGAAAAGAACGAAAGAATACTTACAGAAGGTCCCCGCAAGCTCTTGATCCGATTTACTCTCAGGTATGAAGCATAAACTCAACTTAGAGAGCAAAAATCAGATTCAAGTGTGCTTTGGGAGTGAAATGGGTTTGGGTATTTATAGGAATTCAAGTACCGTTAAGATCGTTTATCGAAAAATGTGCTTTCTTCTAGACCTTACATGTGGGCACATGGTTTTAAAAACAATGGGAGTATTTAAAACCATCAAATGGTATTGCAAAACAAGGATCAAAACCATCCATGTGTGGCACATTGTTTTGAAATACCATGGATGCCTAAAAAAATGGACCAAGTTCAATGTATATGCCAGAATTTTCAAAAATGGTCCATGCACTTGTAAAACTTGATTTTTTGGCACTTTTAAACCCCTTTTGTGACAACTCGTATTTAACCGTTTCTTTTATTACGTGTTAACTGTATGAACTATTGGTGAATTTGTGATAATGTTACATGTTACGTGAATGTTTTGCATTATGTGTTTATATCACACGTACCGCATAACTCCCACTTGATTCCATTAGCCCATTCGGGCCACACACATCCGACTCGAGACCATAGGGCAGCCCAAGGGAGGGTTCGGCCCATCCCCTAATCGCATAAACTTTGAGATGTGGTAACTATCTCACACTTTTACAAAACATCCTCACACACATAAACCCTAGAACACACAAACACTCAACTCTCTCGACCGACTCGGAACCAAGGCAGCCGAATAAACCTTCTCATCCTTACTGTTGGATTCGGATCACCCTTTATCTTTCGGTTAGTAGTTTGTTAACCTGTTAATACTTGATACCGAATATTGTAGTTGTAATATTGATTGATGATATTTTACTTGATTCGTATGTTGTATGAATACGTGATGTCCGGATGGAAGGTTACTGTTTGCCATTGTTCTTGTTATTAATCAGTTCATATATATGATTGTAACCGGCTGTGATGTTTATGAGTGGTGATTATAATTTAGGTTGCATGTTAGTCCATAAATTGATTAATCACATGAAACCGATGATAGAGTCTACATGAGGGTAAACAATTGTTCTTGATGATGATTATGAACATGCTTGAATATGGATTAATTGTTGATTTGATCTGTTTGCGAAACCGCCTAATCTGTTTGCTGATATTACGGAACTGATTGAGCTGATAATAAGGAAACTGTTACAAGCTGCTAGTCTCGACACGGGTTGCGAGTCGAGAACCCTTAGTCTCGACTCGAGACCACAACACTCGCACACAAACAGCACAACTCGAGACCAGAGTTTGCGAGTCCGATTGCGACTCGAGACCGTGAAGTCTCGACCAGACCATGACAACTCGAGACCTCCTTTGTTGCGACTCGAGATCTCTAGTCTCGACTCGAGACCGTGAACACTTGCACACTGTTTGGACCTTGCACTGTTACGAGCCCAACTGTTTGGGCCGGATACTTGGACTGGTTACGTGACTGCTATTGGACTGCTATGAATGCTTGTGCATGCCATGATTTTTACTTGTGTACAATACGTGTAGAACATATGTGCTATATTCGAATACGAACCTGACTTGTATGATAACCATGCTAGGACGTGGTTGATCACCCTATAGCTTACTTGAACTTTCTGTGTATCTGCCGAGCAAACCAAGGTGAGTTCACACAGCCAAGGCATGGGTTCCCGGGTGGGAATGGGATTAGATGATTTATTGTATATACTCGGATGATAGAACCTAACGACAAGATACGACTAGACTAGTAACACTTATTGAACTGATCTTCGCACACCTGCCAAGGGTTGGCCGCGATATTATGACTGACTTCGCATACCTGCCTTAGGAAGGCCGAGAACTAAATTTACTAATCTTCGCACACTGCCTGGGGGGCCGCGATACGAATAAACCTAGTCTAGAATACTTGGGAAGAACATCCCCTAATCTTCGCACACCTGCCTGGGAGGCCGCGATGGAAACTGATACGATATATGACATAACGAACGAACATAATACTACTCACACTATACTATTACTGAACTGTTAACTGTGAACTCGCTCAACTAGTTGTTGACTCCCTGCTGCATGCCTTGCGGGACCTTAGGTACTTATGGAGCTTGCACAAGGAGGAGCAGGTCGTTGTGGGCATGGATCGTGAATGCTAGCTAAACACTTATGACATTTCATACATTATTATTTTTGTTGGGTTTTACTTACATGCTTCCGCTACTTACACAAAGTTGGTATGAACATCAATCGTATTGAATTGGGTTTTATGAAATACTTTAACTACTATACACTACGTTTGATATGATTGATGGCTTGATCCTGGTCATGTCACGCCTCCAAGCGGTGGTACTCCGCGTGTGGATTTTGGGGGTGTGACAGCTTGGTATCAGAGCCATTGGTTATAGAGAACTTGGTTTTAATATGGGAAAAACGTTTTTTATTAAAACCAGACTATAACCAGAACAGTGCTCTCAACGATCCACAACGACGCTTCGCTCCACGTGCAAGACTCAACATCCTAGGTAATAAGGTTTATGTTTATTACCGCTAACTAGAACTATATAGAACTTCGCTCGTAGTATGCTTAGATTACATTGCCTACTATACGTCACTACATGAGAACACCTATGTGCTTACACTCTTCTGTCATCGCACTACTCGCGAACCTTTCTCACTTACACTAATTTTAATATGAAGATCATGTCTGGACGTGTGAACATGACTCAAGCCCAGTTGACGGCACTTATCAATGAACGAGTAGCTGCGGCACTTGCAGCTGCACCAGCAGGTCAAAACGCTCCACAACCTGTCTGCACTTTCAAGAACTCCATGGACTGTCGTCCAAGTACGTTTAGTGGCACGGAAGGAGCAGTGGGACTACTCCATTGGTTTGAGAAGCTCGAGTTAGTGTTCGAGATGTGTGAATGCCCTGAGGCTCGTAGGGTCAAGTACGCCACTGGTACGTTGGAAGGAATCGCGCTAACCTGGTGGAACGCGCAAGTTCAGATTCTAGGGTTGGCAGCTGCTAACGCCACCCCTTGGAACGATTTTAAAGAACTCATCAAACGAGAATACTGCACGCGTGATGACATCCACAAGTTGGAGGATGAGTTATACTACTTGAAGATAACGGGGTCAGAGATTGAGGCTTATATGAAACGATCGAACGAACTGGCCATCTTGTGTCCAACCATGGTGGACCCTCCAATCAAGCGTATCGAATTGTACCTCAAGGGTCTAGCCTCAGAGATTCAGAGCCATGTTACATCGGCAAACCTCGACAACATCCAAGACATTCAGCGTCTTGCTCATCGACTCACCGATCAGGCAGTGGAACAGAACAAGCTGCCAAAACGCATCAGTGCTACCACTACTGCCGTCACTATTTCTGCTACTCCCAGTGACAACAAGAGAAAATGGGAGGGGGATTCCAGCAAGGGATCAGTTTCTGTTCAGTCTCAAGCACAGCAGCGCAAGACAAATGACTACCAGAGTCCGAACCAGCAATCATCAGGCAGTCAGGGGCAGAGTGGATATCGGGGAACTCACCCATGGTGTAGTAGGTGCAACAAACACCACAGTGGAAGATGTCGCAGGGAACGTTGTCAAAGATGCCTCAAGATGGGTCATGAAGCTAAAGACTGCAGGAGTGCGCGACCAGCAAATCAGAACCAGCAACTCCCACCGCCAGCTCCACAGAACCCGCAGCAGCAGCCACAGCGTGGAAACCGGAGATGTTTCCAGTGTAAGGCTGAAGGCCACTTCAAACGTGATTGCCCTCAATTGAACCAGAACCAGAATCGCAACAACAACAATAACCAGGGCAACGGGAACAACAACAACGGGGGAAACAACAACAACAATGGCAACGAAGCTCGGGGTCGTGCTTTTGTGCTAGGTCGGGGCGACGCAATGAATGATCCCATTGTGGTTATGGGTAAGTTTCTTCTCGACGATATTTATGTTACTGTTTTGTTTGATTCGGGTGCTGATACAAGTTATATATCGCTAAAAGTCAGTAAATTGTTAAAACGTGCACCAACACTCTTACCCACCAAACATGTAGTAGAATTAGCTAATGGTAAGAGTCTAGAAGCCATGCAAGTAGTCAGGGGTTGTAAGATTGTCTTAGCCGGTCAAGCTTTCTCCATCGACCTTATTCCCATAGTCTTGGGAAGTTTCGATATTGTTATAGGGATGGATTGGTTATCCTAACATCAGGCAGAGATCTTGTGTAGCGAGAAGATCATCTGTATTCCCCGTTCTGGTCAGGAACCTCTCGAAGTTCAAGGCGATAAGAGTGGTGCTGTGGTTGGCATCATCTCTTTTCTAAAGGCTCAGAAATGTTTGCGAAAGGGTCACACCGCTATTTTGGCACTCGTTACTGATACATCAGCGAAGGAAAAGAAGTTGGAGGATATTCCAGTAGTACGCGATTTTCCTCAGGTGTTTCCTGAAGATTTACCAGGTCTACAGCCTCATCGTCAGGTCGAATTTCAAATCGAGCTCGCTCCAGGAGCAGCACCTATAGCTCGAGCACCGTATCGTTTAGCTCCAACCGAACTGGAAGAACTGTCAAAGCAGCTACAAGAGCTCTTAGAAAAGGGCTTTATTCGTCCTAGCTCTTCGCCTTGGGGAGCTCCAGTGTTATTTGTGAAGAAGAAGGACGGTACATTCAGGATGTGCATAGACTACCGGGAACTCAACAAGGTGACGGTGAAGAACCGTTATCCTCTTCCACGTATAGACGACTTATTCGACCAATTGCAAGGGTCGTGCTACTACTCCAAGATCGACTTGAGGTCAGGTTACCATCAGCTGAGAGTCCGAGAGGAGGACTTCTCCAAGACAGCATTCAGAACTCGTTACGGTCACTACGAGTTTCTTGTCATGCCGTTCGGGTTAACGAACGCGCCTGCCGTATTTATGGATCTTATGAACAGGGTGTGCAAACCCTACTTAGACAAATTTGTGATTGTTTTCATTGACGACATCCTGATCTATTCCAAGAGTCAGGAGGAGCACGAGCAGCACCTACGATTGATTTTGGAACTCCTTCGAAAGGAGCAATTGTACGCCAAGTTTTCGAAATGTGACTTCTGGCTTCATGAAGTCCACTTCTTAGGCCATGTGGTGAACAGGGATGGGATTCATGTCGATCCATCCAAGGTAGATTCGATCAGGAACTGGCCTGCACCGCGTACACCAATGGAAATACGCCAATTCTTGGGTTTGGCGGGTTATTACAGGCGATTCATCAAAGACTTTTCAAAGATTGCACAGCCGCTTACACTACTGACACAGAAGGGTGTCACCTACCGTTGGGGCAACACTCAGGAAACTGCTTTTCAGCACTTAAAGGATAGACTTTGCAGTGCACCTATCCTCTCATTGCCAGAGGGCACAGACGACTTCGTGGTTTACTGTGATGCATCCATTCAGGGTCTTGGATGTGTGTTAATGCAGCGCGACAAGGTCATTGCTTACGCTTCGCAGCAACTCAAGATCCACGAACGAAATTACACGACGCACGATTTAGAGCTGGGAGCTGTTGTTTTTGCACTTAAGATATGGCGACACTACCTGTACGGTACCAAGTGTACAATTTACACCGATCACAGGAGTCTCGAGCATATTCTTAAGCAGAAGGATTTGAACATGCGTCAACGACGATGGGTCGAGTTACTCAACGATTACGAATGCGCTATCAAGTACCATCCAGGCAAAGCCAATGTTGTGGCTGACGCTCTCAGTCGAAAGGACACTCTACCTAGACGCGTTCGAGCCTTGCAGCTCACTATTCAGTCCAGTCTTCCTGCACAGATACGAACTGCTCAGATGGAAGCATTAAAGCCCGAAAACGTCAAAGCTGAAGCCTTACGCGGCTCAAGGCAACGAATGGAACAAAAGGAAGACGGTGCCTACTATGTAACGGGGCGTATTTGGGTCCCACTCTATGGCGGTTTACGAGAGCTTGTGATGGATGAAGCACACAAGTCTCGCTACTCGGTACATCCAGGTTCGGATAAAATGTACCATGACATCAGAACTACTTATTGGTGGCCTAGCATGAAGGCCCACATCGCTACTTACGTCGGCAAGTGTCTGACATGTGCAAAAGTCAAAGTGGAGTATCAGAAACCAGCGGGCCTACTTCAGCAACCCAAGATACCGCAATGGAAATGGGAAGAAATTTCCATGGATTTTGTTACAGGCCTACCCAGATCCCAGCGTGGGAATGACACTATATGGGTGATTGTGGATCGACTCACCAAGTCTGCACACTTCCTGGCTATAAAGGAAACGGATAAGTTCTCAACTCTCGTAGACGTTTATCTTAAAGAAGTTGTTTCGAGGCACGGGGTGCCCACCTCCATCATTTCGGATCGGGATGCACGATTCACGTCAGAGCTATGGCAAGCGATGCACAAATCTTTCGGCTCATGGTTAGACATGAGCACAGCGTATCACCCTCAGACGGATGGGCAGTCTGAGCGAACGATCCAGACTCTTGAAGACATGCTTCGGGCATGTGTTATTGATTTCGGCAACGGCTGGGAAAAGCATCTCCCTCTGGTGGAGTTTTTGTATAATAATAGTTATCACACCAGCATACAAGCCGCTCCATTCGAGGCATTGTACGGACGTAAATGCCGGTCACCTCTCTGTTGGGCAGAGGTGGGGGATAGTCAGATCACGGGTCCAGAGATTGTAGTGGACGCCACGGAAAAGATTGCACAAATACGACAACGCATGGCGGCAGCACGCGACCATCAGAAAGCCTACGCGGACAAGCATAGAAAGCCATTTGAATTTCAGGTCGGGGACTGGGTTTTACTTAAAGTCTCACCCTGGAAGGGTGTGGTACGTTTTGGCAAACGGGGCAAACTAAATCCACGGTACGTCAGACCATTTGAAATCATTGAGAAGATTGGCAAAGTGGCCAACAAGCTAAACCTACCAGCTGAACTCGGGGCAGTTCACAATGTATTTCACGTGTCGAATCTGAAGAAGTGCCTGTCAGATGAGACCCTTATAGTTCCTTTTAAGGAACTCACTATCGACGAGCGGTTGCAGTTCGTCGAGGAGGCAGTTGAAATCACGGACCGGGATGTTAAGGTCCTCAAACACAAGAGAATCCCTCTTGTCCGAGTTCGTTGGAACTCCAAACGTGGCCCAGAGTACACCTGGGAACGCGAAGACCAGATGACAGAAAAGTACCCCCAGTTATTCGAAACCAATACAACCACTACTGAGGCTGAAGCTACTACTGCGGAATTTCGGGACGAAATTCCAGATCAACGGGGGGAGGATGTGACACCCCAGAAAAACCAGTGAACTATACAACTTACCTAGCTTCCTCAGTGAGTGCGTATCAAGTTTCAGGACGAAATTTCTTTTTAGTTGGGGATAATGTGACAACTCGTATTTAACCGTTTCTTTTATTACGTGTTAACTGTATGAACTATTGGTGAATTTGTGATAATGTTACATGTTACGTGAATGTTTTGCATTATGTGTTTATATCACACGAACCGCACAACTCCCACTTGATTCCATTAGCCCATTCGGGCCACACACATCCGACTCGAGACCATAGGGCAGCCCAAGGGAGGGTTCGGCCCATCCCCTAATCGCATAAACTTTGAGATGTGGTAACTATCTCACACTTTTACAAAACATCCTCACACACACAAACCCTAGAACACACAAACACTCAACTCTCTCGACCGACTCGGAACCAAGGCAGCCGAATAAACCTTCTCATCCTTACTGTTGGATTCGGATCACCCTTTATCTTTCGGTTAGTAGTTTGTTAACCTGTTAATACTTGATACCGAATATTGTAGTTGTAATATTGATTGATGATATTTTACTTGATTCGTATGTTGTATGAATACGTGATGTCCGGATGGAAGGTTACTGTTTGCCATTGTTCTTGTTATTAATCAGTTCGTATATATGATTGTAACCGGCTGTGATGTTTATGAGTGGTGATTATGATTTAGGTTGCATGTTAGTCCATAAATTGATTTATCACATGAAACCGATGATAGGGTCTACATGAGGGTAAACAATTGTTCTTGATGATGATTATGAACATGCTTGAATATGGATTAATTGTTGATTTGATCTGTTTGCGAAACTGCCTAATCTGTTTGCTGATATTACGGAACTGATTGAGCTGATAATAAGGAAACTGTTACAAGCTGCTAGTCTCGATACGGGTTGCGAGTCGAGAACCCTTAGTCTCGACTCGAGACCACAACACTCGCACACAAACAGCACAACTCGAGACCAGCGTTTGCGAGTCCGATTGCGACTCGAGACCGTGAAGTCTCGACCAGACCATGACAACTCGAGACCTCCTTTGTTGCGACTCGAGATCTCTAGTCTCGACTCGAGACCGTGAACACTTGCACACTGTTTGGACCTTGCACTGTTACGAGCCCAACTGTTTGGGCCGGATACTTGGACTGGTTACGTGACTGCTATTGGACTGCTATGAATACTTGTGCATGCCATGATTTTTACTTGTGTACAATACGTGTAGAACCAATGTGCTATATTCGAATACGAACCTGACTTGTATGATAACCATGCTAGGACGTGGTTGATCACCCTATAGCTTACTCGAACTTTCTGTGTATCTGCCGAGCAAACCAAGGTGAGTTCACACAGCCAAGGCATGGGTTCCCGGGTGGGAATGGGATTAGATGATTTATTGTATATACTCGGATGATAGAACCTAACGACAAGATACGACTAGACTAGTAACACTTATTGAACTGATCTTCGCACACCTGCCAAGGGTTGGCCGCGATATTATGACTGACTTCGCATACCTGCCTTAGGAAGGCCGCGAACTAAATTTACTAATCTTCGCACACTGCCTGGGGGGCCTCGATACGAATAAACCTAGTCTAGAATACTTGGGAAGAACATCCCCTAATCTTCGCACACCTGCCTGGGAGGCCGCGATGGAAACTGATACGATATATGACATAACGAACGAACATACTACTACTCACACTATACTATTACTGAACTGTTAACTGTGAACTCGCTCAACTAGTTGTTGACTCTCTGCTGCATGCCTTGCAGGACCTTAGGTACTTATGGAGCTTGCACAAGGAGGAGCAGGTCGTTGTGGGCATGGATCGTGAATGCTTGCTAAACACTTATGACATTTCATACATTATTATTTTTGTTGGGTTTTACTTACATGCTTCCGCTACTTAAACAATGTTGGTATGAACATCAATCGTATTGAATTGGGTTTTATGAATTACTTTAACTACTATACACTACGTTTGATATGATTGATGGCTTGATGGTACTCCGCGTGTGGATTTTGGGGGTGTGACACCTTTAATGTGACAACTCGAATCCTTGATCCTGATCGTCGAGAGACGAGCATTTTATTAATGCTCATATTCACTGTCATTATTATCAATCCTTGGTTGTTATTAAATAACGGTAACGCACGACGAGAGAAACACACAATTTACCGTCATACAATTTAACGGGTTCTTACACGGGCCGAGCCCAACACATCTTCTCTACACATAAACACTCTACATATATATTCATGATAAACCCTAGGTCCCCATTTTGTTTTTGGCAGCCGACACACGCACCCCATACTCCTCCCCCTCTCTCTTTCTCGACTGCAATTCCCGGCGACCAGAGCCATGAATTCCGGCGACCGCCTCCTGTCCGATAATCACCCAAGCAACCACAACCCGTTCCCCCACGTTCATCTTCTCAAACACTCACACACTGCCCAAACACCCCACCATTCCCCCCCCCTCTCGATCTGTGCACCGGCTGACTATCACCACCGTCATCTGGTGGTGGTACGATGAAGAAGCAGCGAGGACCGAGAGCGACGGCAAGGAGGAAGGGAGACGGCGGAATCACGCCGGCGACGGCGGCAGTAGAGATTCAGGCGACGGCAGTGTCGTTGCTCCGACGAGTTTCATCGGTAATCCCTGTTCCTCTCATTCGTCTCCTTCTATTTATTCTTTCTAAAAAGTTGATGATGATGATGTATGGCGATGATGCTGGCCGACGACGGCTGTAGCCGCCGGAGATGAGGACAACGGTGCCAGACGACGGCGGCGAGGTGGGTGGTAGCGGCAGAGGAGTTCCTCTGACAGAGCTTCGAGGTGACACGGCTGTGTCTTGCGGCTGAGATGACGGAAAGGAACAGTGACATACACCCTCTCGATCCTCCATAACCCTTGGTCAGTTTGCTTTTCTTTTGTGTCTTAATCTTGGCTAGCTGCTTGTTGTGATTATGTGCACAAAAGGTCCCAAAAATTGTTTCAGCTATTAAAAACAACTGTCACTGTTTGATTGGCTCAAAACATGAATGTGGTGTGATTTGAACTATGATTTGATGATTGATTGGCACATATGTGATGTTTTTCCTTTTGTGATAATATGCAAACTGTGAAACAGTAGTGTTGTGCAATATGGTTGTTTGGTGAAATAAGGCGTGTATGATGAATAGGCTGATGATAGGGTTTTGGTAAAATTCTTGTAACAAACTTTTAACTTAGAACAGGACATATGTTTGTTGATTAGTTTTAAATCATGGTTGTGATATGGATTTGATTGAATAAATATTGAAATATGGTAATAGGTACGGATGGAGTAGTGATGATTCGATTATATTCATGATATGTTTTAGGGTGATGTTGTGAGCAAGATAATATGTTTTGATGGAAAGTTATAGTATTAGATCCATTTTTGATGAATGATGAACTGTTTGAATGATATGAAAATATTTGAAATATGTTGGTTTAATCTGATTTGATAAGTGTACGGTAGAATAAAACATGTTAATGAAATGTGATTGGATAGTACATGCTTGTGAAATCTGAGTGGGTAGTACTGATATAAAAATTCTAGAAGCATCTCTATAGTTTGCGTGTCGAGACCTTACGGTTGCGACTCGAGACCGTTATGATGACAACTCGAAACCAGGCACTTCACATGTAAGGACTCGAGATCGGCATGGTTGCGACTCGAGATCTCATGATCTCGACTCAAGCCTGACTCGAGACCTCTACGGTTGCGACTCCAATATTCACAACTCGGGACCAACTGTTGCGACTTAGAATCTAATGGTTGCGACTCGAGACCTCATAGTCTCGAGTCGAGACTATCCGGTTTCGACTGGGCTACTAAATTCGTTATTGGGCTACGCAATGTGATGTCATGTTTTGGACTATGTGTTATTGTTAACTGTTTAACTGCTCATATGTTAGGATAGGCCCAATAACGTATATGCCAGTATGACTTACGTGCTATGTGTTAGATACGTGTAGTTTGTGCGTAACATTTTCTTGTATGAGAACCTAATAAATATTTGATAACCATAATAGGGTAGGGTTGACCAACGTAACACGAGCAAATTGCCAACCGAGCAAAGCAAAGGTGAGTTCACTACTTTTTACTTAAAGCATGCATTCCCGGTGGTTGGGAAACGGAACGAAACAACTTTTCCTGGTTTGGAATTGCTTACTATCTCCTTATGAGGGATGCGGTATTTCTATCTCCTTGTGTGGGATACGGGTAACAACATTATCCCCGGTGAGGGATACAAACTTACTTTTCTTCCCTGGTTACTGGGAACTTTTAGTTAATTACTGTTTATACGGAAATGCAACGAGCAACACTAAACGAAACTCTATCACTTAAGTCCCTACTACATAATACCGATTAGTCGCCGGGGCCAGGCGAACGGGTTATTAGTTGATAGCGCTATTTAGGTCTTACCAACCTCACACCGTGCCATGGTATGGGATCGGTCGTGAACTAATGTACTCAGGCATCCGTCAATGATGATAGAACATTGACATCGGGGCATCCTGCGGAAACGCAAACGGTTACCTAGTGTTCGGTATTGGAAAAACAGTTTAGTCGCTTACTTATGGGGTAGCTCCCCATGGCATGTATAAACGGGTAAATTAACTGGTTAAAACAAGTTTTTGGAATTAAAACTGGAAAACTGCAAACACGTGAACTCGCCAACGTTATGTTCACACTCTACTGCATGCTTTGCAGGTTGCTCGATACAGCTTTGGACGGACGTTGCAATCAGATGGAGTGTGTGGTTCGTAAGTACATGTTAATAAACCTGTGGTTTCAATTATGATGCGTTTTCTTCCCCTTTCCGCTGTGAACTGAAACTATGTTTTGAAAAATTTAAATTAGGTCACTAATTATGCTAACGTTATAACCATAACTAATCCGTTCAAAATAATTAGTGGCTAAGATCCTGGTCGTCACACGCCTCGCGGTAATACTCCGCGTGTGGATTTTTGAGGGTGTGACATTTAACCTCATTTCAAGGCTCTAAAATGATATTAAAGTATACGGAACTTAAAATATGCTCAAAGACATCACGGATGTCGGTTCGTTTGGCCGTACGGTTGCATTATTCGGTTAATTACGACGGAAGTCGTAATGAACGCAAAAACGATCCAAATTAAGCGACGAATGGAATTTTATCATGCCAATCACTAAAATAAAATATTTTAATGATTACATAAATTTTTGGACATCTGGTTCTATTCAGAACGTAAGATATGCGCAAAAATGCAAACTTATGCACTTTTGACGCTTTTAGTCTCTATTGATCAATAAAGTTTATTTTAGCATACCGAACCCTTCAAAGCCTATTTCTAAGCTATGTAAAGGATATTTATGGTATATTTAACTTATGATCAAGTTTCGGAGTGTTAGTTACTATACAAATCGGTATAGTTTCGCAGTTTGACACAAATAGTCCCTGCGATCGAACAAACTTGTTTTCGACACACCAAACCATCCAAAACTTATTTCTAAGTTATGTGGAGGTTATTTAGATATGTTAAGCCTACTTCACTATTCCGGAGTTTTTGTTTCATTAAACTGGTTATATTTACGCATCAGTGCGTGTATAACCTTCCAGAAAGCGATTTAAAGCTTGAAATTGGAATCGAATCGAATTGTAAAATCATCAAACACAAATACACACAAAATAATACCAAAACACATATAATAACACCAAAGCACATTGTTTTATTAATAATCAACAGTGTTTTAAATCGTACAGAGAATACAGAGCATAGTTGTCACAATAGTGGAGCCACACACACTATACTTAAATCTAAGAAATATTTTTATGAGTTAAAACCAACAAAAGGAACCGTTGATACAATATCAGGTCCTACAAACTTGATAGAAGGAGTGGGAAAAGCTAATTTAATATTACCAAATGGTACAAAGCTCTTAATAGAGAATGCTTTATTTTCCCCAAAATCAACAAGAAACTTGTTGAGTTTCAAAAACATATATCATAACGGATATGATACTCAGTCAAGGACTGTTGATAATAAGAAATATTTACACATCATGAGCGAAGACCATATATTGGAAAAACTGCCAATGCTCCACTCTGGTTTGCATTATACACACATTAATGTGCCTCAAGCACATATGGCAGTAAAGGAAAGTTCTTGTGATCATGAGACATTTAACTTATGGCATGACAGACTAGGCCATCCAGGAACTACAATGATGAAAAGAATTATTGAAAACACACATGGTCATCCACTGAAATACCAAAAGATCCCCCAATCAGATAAAATGCCTCTATGTACCTCATGTTCACTTGGAAAACTAATTACAAGGCCTTCATCCTTAAAAGTTGATAAGGAATCACCAATGTTTCTTGAAAGAATTCAAGGTGATATATGTGGACCAATTCATCCACCATGTGGACCGTTTAGATATTTCATGGTCTTGATAGACACATCCAGCAGATGGTCTCATGTCTCTTTATTATCAACTCGCAATATTGCCTTTGCAAAATTTCTTGCTCAAATTATCAAACTACGAGCACATTTCCCTGATTACACTGTTAAAAGGGTGGGACTTGATAATGCTGGTGAATTTACATCACATGCTTTTAATGATTATTACATGTCTCTGGGAATTGTTGCTCATGTACACACACAAAATGGCTTAGCTGAATCATTGATCAAACGTTTACAGCTAATCGCTAGACCATTAATAACGAGAACAAAACTTCCTGTGTCAGTTTGGGGTCATGCAATTTTACATGCTGGATCACTGATTCGTGTGAGACCAAGTGCAAATCATAAGTACTCTCCATTACAACTCATTTCTGGCAATGAGCCAGACATTTCCCACCTTAAAATTTTTGGGTGTGCAGTTTATGTTCCAATTGCACCACCACAGTGCACAAAAATGGGACCTCAAAGAAGGTTGGGAATATATGTTGGATATGAAACAGCCTCCATCATACGATATCTTGAACCTTTAACAAGTGACGTATTTAAAGCCCGTTTTGATGACTGTCGTTTTAACGAGGCAATGTTCCCAGCATTAGGGGGAGAAAATAAAAAACGAGAAAATGATGTCTCATGGTGTGTGCCTTCATTGTCTCATCTTGATCCAAGAACAAAACAATGTGAGACAGAGGTTCAAAAGATAATACACTTGCAAAACATTGCAAATCAATTTCCTGATGCTTTTACTGATACAAATAGAGTTACTAAATCTCATATACCGGCTGCTAATGCTCCAGCTCGAGTTGAGATCCCAAGTAAGGCAATAGATAATAAGATAGCTCATGAATCTCAAAAACGTTTAAAACGTCGAAGACCAATCGGTTCAAAGGATAAGAATCCACGAAAAAGAAAAGCACTTGTAAAAGAAATTGTCCACAAAGAGAATGATCTTGATAAAACAGTAAATACCGAAACCTCTCATGAGAAAGATGTTGATGATACTAACAAAGAGATATCAATCAACTATGGTCATACACATATCATATGGAACCGATATGAAATGGAAAATATTGATGAGATATTTTCTTATTCTATAGCGAGTGACATCATGGGTGGAGATGATGATCCTGAACCAAAATCTGTCTATGATTGTCAAAATAGACATGACTGGGATAAATGGAAAGGCGCTATGCAAGCTGAATTAGATTCACTCAACAAACGAAAGGTTTTTGGGTCTATTGTTGTTACACCTAAGGCTGTAAAGCCTGTAGGGTACAAATGGGTTTTCGTACGAAAACGAAATGAGAAAAATGAGGTTACAAGATATAAAGCGAGACTTGTAGCTCAAGGTTTTTCACAAAGGCCAGGGATTGACTATGAAGAAACATATTCTCCCGTTATGGATGCAATAACCTTTAGATACTTAATCAGCTTAGCAGTTTCTAAAAGGTTAGAAATGCGTCTTATGGATGTTGTTACAGCTTACTTGTATGGATCACTTGATAGTGACGTCTATATGAAAGTTCCTGAAGGATTTAAACTTCCTGAAGCGTTAAGTTCAAAACCCAAAGAAATGTATTCGATCAAATTACAAAGATCTTTATATGGGTTGAAACAATCTGGAAGGATGTGGTACAATCGTTTGAGCGACTATATGACAAGTAAAGGTTATACAAATAATCTTATCTGTCCATGTGTCTTTATTAAGAAGACAACATCAGGATATGTGATCAAAGCTGTATATGTTGATGACCTAAATATAATTGGGACGCAAAAGGAAATTCATGAAGCAATTATTCTTTTAAAGAAAGAATTTGAAATGAAAGACCTTGAAAAAACCAAATATTGTCTTGGTTTACAAATTGAACATATGAGCAATGGCATACTTGTGCATCAAACGAATTATACTGAAAAGCTGTTGAAACGTGTCAATATGGACAAGGCAAATCCTTTAAGCACTCCAATGGTCATTAGGTCACTTAATGTCGAAAATGATCCATTTCGTCCTTGTGAGGACAACGAAGAAGTTCTCGGTCCAGAAGTACCATACCTCAGTGCAATTGGAGCACTTATGTATCTTACGAATTGTACGAGACCTGACATTTCTTTTGCAGTGAACTTGTTGGCAAGATTTAGTTCAGCTCCTACTAAAAGGCACTGGAATGGGATTAAACATATTTTTCGATATCTTCGAGGCACTGTTGATTTAGGCTTGTTTTATCCTAACGATTCAAAACAAGGGTTAGTTGGTTATGCAGATGCAGGTTATTTATCTGATCCTGATAAAGCAAAATCTCAAACTGGATATGTATTTATGAACGGAGGAACCGCGATTTCATGGCGTTCTCAGAAACAAACACTTGTCACAACATCCTCAAATCATGCTAAAGTCATTACACTACATAAAGCTTCAAGAGAATGTGTATGGCTAAGATCTATGTCACAACACATAGTGACTTCTTGTGGGCTAGAGAAAGATCGAAGTCCAACTCCTATCCATGAAGATAATGCCGCCTGTGTCTCTCAAATGAAAGAAGGGTATATCAAAAGTGATAGAACAAAACATATACCACCAAGATTCTTTGCATATACTCGGGACCTTATTAAAGACAATCAGGTCGAGATGAGATATGTCCAATCCAGCAATAATTCAGCCGATCTTTTCACAAAAGCACTACCTACAGCAACTTTCAGGAAACATGTTCATGACATTGGCATGCGTCATGTACGGAGAATGTGATTCTTTACAAATTGCTAACTTGAGGGGGAGCTAGACTGCACTCTTTTTCTCTTAGCTAATATTTTTTTCCCACTGGGTTTTTCTTTAGCAAGGTTTTTAATGAGGCAGTACTTAAAGACCCCAAAGTTTGTAAAGTGTCATCCAAGGGGGAGTGTTATGAATATGGATGACATGATGCGCACAGTAAAAGCACACAGTAAAGGAAATAATTCGAACGAATTATAATTTATAGGCCCCACCAGTTTTGTTTTTACTTCTTTTATTTTCTATATAACGAATGTAATAGATTCGATAGAATATAGAATTGTGAAAAGAAGAGAGGAATACGGAGAAAGATATATTGAGAAAGTTTTAATCTCAATCTCTTTGTTATATAACATTATTATAATTATTATTGTTGTTGTTGTTGTTGTTGTTGTTGTTGTTGTTGTTGTTGTTGTTGTTGTTGTTGTTGTTGTTGTTGTTGTTGTTGTCGTTGTCGTTGTCGTTGTCGTTGTCGTTGTCGTTGTCGTTGTCGTTGTCGTTGTCGTTGTCGTTGTCGTTGTCGTTGTCGTTGTCGTTGTCGTTGTCGTTGTCGTTGTCGTTGTCGTTGTCGTTGTCGTTGTCGTTGTCGTTGTCGTTGTCGTTGTCGTTGTCGTTGTCGTTGTCGTTGTCGTTGTCGTTGTCGTTGTCGTTGTCGTTGTCGTTGTCGTTGTCGTTGTGACAACTCGAAATCCCAAGATTCTAATTCGTATTTATTGCACGTTCTTGTAGTGTTTAGTTGATTATTTGCACAATTAGTTGTTATGGAATTTGTATATGTTTTGATTCAATGAAGTGTGTTGTGTGATTATGTGATTATGCACGATTATGTGTTAATTGTGATAAACTTGTCAAATGCATAAACTTGGTGGTGAAACTGTGAAACTATTTGAGATGGTGTACTATTGTAAAATATATTAGTTAAGGGTGTAGAGGGCCATTTGTGAACTTAAAAACTATACTTAACCCTAAATCATTCACTAAACCTCTCACAAGAATCCAAGCACGTACTTTCATTCCTTTGGCTCTCTAGCAATCATCACCACCATCATTGTGTCTCTAGAATCATCCAAGGTAATTGTTTAATCATTGTTGTGATTAATTGTTGATTGTTTGATTGTTTTCAATTCTTGATTCTTGTGAATTCTTGTAAACCCTAGCTTTGATTTGATGGTTCTGTACTTTAAATTGATTATGATTATTCTGATTGTGATGATGTGTTAATCGTATAATCGATCCTCTTGATGATTTAAGATGCTAGATATGATGAATGGACATTGTTAATTGAACAGTTCGTTGTGAAAATGTATGAGTTAGGGTTGTGTCGTATGAGAACGTAACTGATATGATCGTCTCCTGTATTGGAATTCATGTTATTGATGCATTAGATGGTCCGAGTTTAATATGCCTTCAATTGGTCCGAATATAATATCCTCATAAGGTCCGAGTATAATAACTTGTTTTTGGTCCGAGTTTAAGGGAATTGGACCTTGTCCGAGTTTAATTGGACCACCTTGGTCCGAGTTTAAACAAATTGAAGTTGTCCGAGTTTAATTGGACCACCTTGGTCCGAGTTTAAATAAATTGAAGTAGTCCAAGTTACTTGATGAATGTTATGTCTGAGTTTATTAAAAAGGTTGTGCTTGTCCGAGTTTATTTAACACACATGATTGGGCCCGAGTTTAATGGATCACATGGACCGAGTTTAATGAATTCCCTTAGGTCCGAGTTTGATGATCAACCGGTTATCCGAGTTTAATGTAAATTGAATGGGTCCGAGTATGTTAGTTAATGAATGGACCGAGTTTAATCAATTGGTCCGAGTTTATGAGATTGGGCCGAGTTTATTCAATGAAAATCAAATGGTCCGAGTATATTAAGTTAATATGACCAAGGTCGTATGATTGCATGTGCTATCTGAGTTTTGAACAGGGGAAACCCCCCCATACTTGTCTGAGTTTTTGAGAGGTGCATGATCCTGTAAATGTTCATATGAATTACGTGAATTGTATGAATGAGTTAACTGTTACGTGATACATGATTGATACATGACATTGGCTATCAAGCACTATGTGACATTTGATTACATGCGTATCATTGCGAACATGAACTGATTTGTTATACGTGCACACAATAGGACTTGATTTATTACTTGTGAGTGCATAACCTAGCATACCGAGCAAACCAAGGTGAGTTCACACTCCTACTAAGGCATGGGATTCCCGGGTCGTGGGAATGGGATAAAGGTTACCATTGACTAAGAACATATATATGTTTTTCCTAGACTATCACCTACCATGGTCCTCGGATGTCAGGACGGTTCCGTAGGTTAGGATAACACCTACGTGGTCATATGCCAATCACTGCCTCGGATGTCAGGCACGCACGTAAAACCTACGTGTACGCATTACTTCTATCCTCGGTACAAAGGACGGTTCCGTAGGTTAGGATAACACCTACGTGGTCATATGCCAATTACTGCCTCGGATGTCAGGCACGCACGTAAAACCTACGTGTACGCATTACTTACTTCTATCCTCGGTTGTGAAGGATACGTGCGTAAAACCTACGCACACCCCATACGCGCTACTGTTCTCGGATGAAGAACAGGGATGATACGAGTAGTTGATACGAATAGTCTAGTGGTCACATAACATGGGAAGCCCCCACCTGTTTAACTTACTATTGGCCCAGTAGAGCCACCCGTTACTTACTGTTACGCACTTACTTTCTGTGAACTCGCTCAACTAGTTTGTTGATCATTCTGTTACATGCCTTGCAGATCGTTAGGTACTTGGAGCTTGCACTGGAGAAGCGGGTCGTTGTGGACAAGGATCGTGGTTTCTACGTTGAACTATTATGACATTTAAAACTATTAACTATTGTTGGATTATTTACTATGCTTCCGCTACACTTTGAAACTATGGTTATGTTTTGAACACCTATCGTATTGGATGGATGGTTTACATTTATTTTACTTAATATTAATTACATGTTCAATATGATTGGTGGCTTGATCCTGGTCAGTCACGCTCCCAAGCGGTGATACTCCGCAGGTGGATTTTGGGGGTGTGACAGATTGGTATCAGAGCCATTGGTTATAGAGAACTTGGTTTTAATATGGGGAAAACGTTTTTATTAAAACCAGACTATAACCTGAACAGTGCTCTCAACGATCCACAACGACGCTTCGCTCCACGTGCAAGACTCGACATACTAGGTAATAAGGTTTGTGTTTATTACCTGCTTGCTAGAACTGCTTAGAACTTTGCTCGTAGTATGCTTACCCTACTTTTGCTCACTACCTGTTATTGCTTAAGAACCCCTATGTGCTTACACTTTTCTGTCATCGCACTACTCGCGAACCATTCATACTTATGCTACCCTTACTGTCCGATCATGTATGGACGTGATAACATGACTCAAGCCCAGTTCACGGCTCTCATTAACGAACAAGTTGCTGCGGCGCTTGCAGCCGCACAAGCAGGAGGTATAACCTGCTATTCCCGACCTATCCTAGGATGTTAGATCCTACTCTCGTGACCCAACTCTCGCGCTTAACCTTGACCTATCTTTCTCGCGCACCGGGTCAGAACGCATAGCAACCTGTCTGCACATTCAAGAACTTCATGGACTGTCGTCCAAGCACTTTCAGTGGCACAGAAGGAGCAGTGGGACTACTCCATTGATTTGGGAAGCTCGAGTAAGTGTTCGAGATGTGTGAATGCCCTGAGGCTCGCAGGGTCAAGTACGCCACCGGTACTTCGGAAGAAATCGCGCTAACCTGGTGGAACGCGCAAGTACGGATACTAAGGTTGGCAGCTGCTAACGCCACCCCTGGAACGAATTCAAAGAACGTACTAAAAGGGAATACTGCACGCGTGATGACATCCACAAGTTGGAAGTGGAGCCTTACCATTTGGAAATGACGGGGTCAGAAATTGAAGCTCATACGAAACAGTCGAACGAACTAGCCATCTTGTGTCCAACCATGGTGGACCCTCCAAGCAAGCGTATCGAATTGTACCTCAAGGGTCTAGCCTCAGAGATTCAGAGCCATGATACATCGGCTAACCTCGACAATATCCAAGACATTCAGCGTCTTGCTCATCGCCTCACGGATCAGGCAGTGGAACAGAACGGGCTGCCTAGTTGTATCAGCGCTATTACTATCGCTACCACTTCTGCTACCCCCGCTACTCCTAGTGACAACAAGCGGAAATGGGATGGGTATTCCAGCAAGGGTTCGGCTACCGTTCAGTCTCAAGCACAGCAACAGCGCAAGAATAGTGATCACCAGAGCCGAGTCAGCCAACTTCTGGTGGTTAGGGGCAGGGTGGATATCGGGGAATTCACCCAACGTGTAACTAATGCAACAGACACCACGGTGGTTAGTGCAACGAGGGACGTTGCCAGAGGTGTCTCGAGATGGGTCATGAAGCTTAGGATTCCGGAGTCCACGGCCTGCAAATCGGAATCGCCAGCACCGTATCGCTTAGCTCCACCAGAATCGGAAGAACTATCGACTCAGCTACAAGAAATCTTGGATAAGGGATTTATCCGACCTATCTCTTCGCCTTGGGGAGCTACAAGAACTCTTGGATACCATTTATCTGTGAAAAGAAGGATGGCACCTTCAGGAGGGGAAATTGATTACCGTGAACTGAACAAGGTCAAAGTGAAGAACCGTTATCCTCGTCCACGCATTGACGACTTATTCGACCAGTTGCAAGGGTCGTGTTATTACTCCAGGATAGACTTGAGGTCAGGATATCATCAGCTGAGAGTCCGGGATGAGGACGTCTCCAAAACCGCTTTCAGGACTCGTTACGGTCACTACGAGTTTCTTGTCATGCCATTCGGGCTTATGAACGCGCCTGCAGTCTTCATGGATCTTATGAACAGGGTGTGTAAACCCTATCTAGACAAGTTCGTCATCGTTTTCATCGACGATATTTCGATTTACTCCAAGAATCAGGAGGAGCACGAGCAGCATTTGCGTCTTATTTTGGAACTTCTTCGAAAGGAGCAACCGTACGCCAAGTTTTCAAAATGCGACTTCTGGCTTCGTGAAGTCCACTTCTTAGGCCATGTGGTGAACAAGGATGGGATTCATGTCGATCCATCCAAGGTTGATTCGATCAGAAACTGGCCAGCACCGCGTACACCGACAGAAATACGCCAATTCTTGGGTTTGGCGGGTTACTACAGGCGATTTATCAAAGACTTCTCCAAGATCGCGCAGCCACTTACTATGCTAACACAGAAAGGTATCGTTTACAGATGGGGTAATACGCAGGAGACCGCTTTTCAGTACTTAAAGGATAGGCTGTGCAGCGCACCTATTCTCTCACTGCCCGAGGGCACGGATGACTTCGTGGTTTATTGTGACGCATCGATACAGGGGCTTGGTTGTGTATTGATGCAGCGGGATAAAGTTATTGCCTACGCCTCTCGGCAACTCAAGGTTCATGAACGGAACTACACGACGCACGATTTAGAGCTGGGAGCTGTTGTTTTCGCGCTTAAGATATGGCGACACTACCTGTACGGTACCAGGTGCACAATTTACACCGATCACAGGAGTCTCGAGCATATCCTTAAGCAGAAGGATTTGAACATGCGTCAACGATGATGGGTCGAGTTACTTAACGACTACGAATGCGCCATCAAGTACCATCCAGGCAAAGCCAATGTTGTGGCTGATGCCCTCAGTCGAAAGGACACTTTACCTCGGCGCGTGCGAGCGCTACAGCTTACTATTCAGTCCAGTCTTCCTGCACGGATACGAGCTGCTCAGATAGAAGCACTAAAACCCGAAAACGTCAAGGCTGAAGCTTTACGTGATTCAAGGCAACGAATGGAACAAAAGGAAGACGGCGCCTACTATGTAACAGGACGTATTGGGTCCTACCCTATGGCGATCTACGAGAGCTTGTGATGGACGAAGCACACAAGTCTCGCTACTCGGTACATCCAGGGTCGGATAAAATGTACCACGACATTAGAACTACATATTGGTGGCCTAGTATGAAGGCTCACATCGCTACTTACGTCGACAAATGTTTGACTTGTGTGTGGGTCAAGACAGAGTACCAGAAACCCTCAGGCCTACTTCAACAGCCTAAGATACTTCAGTGGAAATGGGAAGAAATTTCCATGGACTTCGTTACGGGTTTACCTAGATCTCAGCGTGGGAATGATACTATATGGGTGATCGTGGATCGACTCACCAAGTCTGCACACTTCCTGGCTATTAAGGAAACGGATAAGTTCTCCACTCTCGCAGACATTTACCTTAAAGAAGTTGTTTCGAGGCACGGGGTGCCCACCTCTATTACTTCGGATCGGGATGCACGATTCACGTCAGAACCATGGCCAGCGATGCACAAATCTTTCGGCTCACGATTAGGCATGAGCACAGCGTATCACCCTCAGACGGATGGGCAGTCTGAGCGCATGATTCAAACTCTAGAAGACATGCTTCGAGCGTATGTTATCGATTTCGGCAACAGCTGGGAAAAGCACCTCCCTTTTAGTGGATTTTCATATAATAACAGTTACCACACCAGCATTCAAGCCGCTCCATTCGAGGCATTGTACGGACGTAAATGCCGGTCACCTCTCGGTTGGGCAGAGGTGGGGGATAGTCAGATTACAGGACCAGAAATGGTAGTTGACGCTACTGAACGGATTGCACAAATACGACAACGCATGGCGGCAGCACGCGACCATCAGAAAGTCTACGCGGATAAGCGTAAGAAGCCATTGGAATTTCAGGTCGGGGACCGGGTTTTATTAAAAGTCTCACCCTGGAAGGGTGTGGTTCAATTTGGTAAACGAGGCAAACTCAATCTACGGTTTGTTGGACCGTTCGAAATCACTGAAAGAATAGGCCCAGTAGCCTACATACTGAACCTACCAGCTGAACTCGGTGTAGTTCACAATGTATTTCACGTGTCGAATCTGAAGAAGTGCCTGTCAGATGAGACCCTCATAGTTCCTTTTAAGGAACTCACTATTGACGAGCGGTTGCAGTTCGTCGAGGAGCTAGTTGAAAGCACGGACCGGGATGTTAAGGTCCTCAAACACAAGAGAATCCCTCTTGTTCGAGTTCGTTGGAACTCCCGACGTGGCCCAGAGTACACCTGGGAACGCGAAGACCAGATGACAGAAAAGTACCCCAGTTATTCGAAACCAATGCAACCACTACTGAGGCTGAAGCTACTACTACTGAATTTCGGGACGAAATTCCAAATCAACGGGGGGATGATGTGACACCCCAGGAAAATCAGCGAACGATACAACTTACCTAGCTTCCTCAGTGAGTGCGTACCAAATTTCGGGACGAAATTTCTTTTAAGTTGGGGATAATGTGACAACTCGAAATCCCAAGATTCTAATTCGTATTTATTGCACGTTCTTGTAGTGTTTAGTTGATTATTTGCACAATTAGTTGTTATGGAATTTGTATATGTTTTGATTCAATGAAGTGTGTTGTGTGATTATGTGATTATGCACGATTATGTGTTAATTGTGATAAACTTGTCAAATGCATAAACTTGGTGGTGAAACTGTGAAACTATTTGAGATGGTGTACTATTGTAAAATATATTAGTTAAGGGTGTAGAGGGCCATTTGTGAACTTAAAAACTATACTTAACCCTAAATCATTCACTAAACCTCTCACAAGAATCCAAGCACGTACTTTCATTCCTTTGGCTCTCTAGCAATCATCACCACCATCATTGTGTCTCTAGAATCATCCAAGGTAATTGTTTAATCATTGTTGTGATTAATTGTTGATTGTTTGATTGTTTTCAATTCTTGATTCTTGTGAATTCTTGTAAACCCTAGCTTTGATTTGATGGTTCTGTACTTTAAATTGATTATGATTATTCTGATTGTGATGATGTGTTAATCGTATAATCGATCCTCTTGATGATTTAAGATGCTAGATATGATGAATGGACATTGTTAATTGAACAGTTCGTTGTGAAAATGTATGAGTTAGGGTTGTGTCGTATGAGAACGTAACTGATATGATCGTCTCCTGTATTGGAATTCATGTTATTGATGCATTAGATGGTCCGAGTTTAATATGCCTTCAATTGGTCCGAATATAATATCCTCATAAGGTCCGAGTATAATAACTTGTTTTTGGTCCGAGTTTAAGGGAATTGGACCTTGTCCGAGTTTAATTGGACCACCTTGGTCCGAGTTTAAACAAATTGAAGTTGTCCGAGTTTAATTGGACCACCTTGGTCCGAGTTTAAATAAATTGAAGTAGTCCGAGTTACTTGATGAATGTTATGTCTGAGTTTATTAAAAAGGTTGTGCTTGTCCGAGTTTATTTAACACACATGATTGGGCCCGAGTTTAATGGATCACATGGACCGAGTTTAATGAATTCCCTTAGGTCCGAGTTTGATGATCAACCGGTTATCCGAGTTTAATGTAAATTGAATGGGTCCGAGTATGTTAGTTAATGAATGGACCGAGTTTAATCAATTGGTCCGAGTTTATGAGATTGGGCCGAGTTTATTCAATGAAAATCAAATGGTCCGAGTATATTAAGTTAATATGACCAAGGTCGTATGATTGCATGTGCTATCTGAGTTTTGAACAGGGGAAACCCCCCCATACTTGTCTGAGTTTTTGAGAGGTGCATGATCCTGTAAATGTTCATATGAATTACGTGAATTGTATGAATGAGTTAACTGTTACGTGATACATGATTGATACATGACATTGGCTATCAAGCACTATGTGACATTTGATTACATGCGTATCATTGCGAACATGAACTGATTTGTTATACGTGCACACAATAGGACTTGATTTATTACTTGTGAGTGCATAACCTAGCATACCGAGCAAACCAAGGTGAGTTCACACTCCTACTAAGGCATGGGATTCCCGGGTCGTGGGAATGGGATAAAGGTTACCATTGACTAAGAACATATATATGTTTTTCCTAGACTATCACCTACCATGGTCCTCGGATGTCAGGACGGTTCCGTAGGTTAGGATAACACCTACGTGGTCATATGCCAATCACTGCCTCGGATGTCAGGCACGCACGTAAAACCTACGTGTACGCATTACTTCTATCCTCGGTACAAAGGACGGTTCCGTAGGTTAGGATAACACCTACGTGGTCATATGCCAATTACTGCCTCGGATGTCAGGCACGCACGTAAAACCTACGTGTACGCATTACTTACTTTTATCCTCGGTTGTGAAGGATACGTGCGTAAAACCTACGCACACCCCATACGCGCTACTGTTCTCGGATGAAGAACAGGGATGATACGAGTAGTTGATACGAATAGTCTAGTGGTCACATAACATGGGAAGCCCCCACCTGTTTAACTTACTATTGGCCCAGTAGAGCCACCCGTTACTTACTGTTACGCACTTACTTTCTGTGAACTCGCTCAACTAGTTTGTTGATCATTCTGTTACATGCCTTGCAGATCGTTAGGTACTTGGAGCTTGCACTGGAGAAGCGGGTCGTTGTGGACAAGGATCGTGGTTTCTACGTTGAACTATTATGACATTTAAAACTATTAACTATTGTTGGATTATTTACTATGCTTCCGCTACACTTTGAAACTATGGTTATGTTTTGAACACCTATCGTATTGGATGGATGGTTTACATTTATTTTACTTAATATTAATTACATGTTCAATATGATTGGTGGCTTGATCCTGGTCAGTCACGCTCCCAAGCGGTGATACTCCGCAGGTGGATTTTGGGGGTGTGACAGTTGTCGTTGTCGTTGTCGTTGTCGTTGTCGTTGTCGTTGTCGTTGTCGTTGTTGTTGTCGTTGTCGTTGTCGTTGTCGTTGTCGTTGTCGTTGTCGTTGTCGTCGTCGTTGTCGTTGTTGTCGTCGTTGTCGTCGTTGTCGTCGTTGTCGTCGTTGTCGTCGTTGTCGTCGTTGTCGTCGTTGTCGTCGTTGTCGTCGTTGTCGTTGTTGTCGTTGTTGTTGTTGTTATTGTTGTTAACGTAACTTTTTTTTAGCGTTTCATGTCTCTAACTGATTTGAAGAATTGGGTATAAGAAACGGGAAAGGAGTATGGTTACGTAATTGTTAGCTCGTCGATCGAAAAATATTGGTGGTACTACTGGGATGGTATGGCTTGTGTGCGACCGTAGTGGTGAGCACCGTAGTAAAGCAACAGTTAGGAAAGTTGGTAGCAAAAAAATCGGTTGCCCATTTTCATTACTCGCCATCCGGGACGTGACGAATGACACGTGGGAGTTAAAAGTGGAGAACGCGAACCATAACCACGAACCTACGACGAGTCTGTTGGGCCACACTTTTGTGCGAAGATTTACTATAGCCGAATACAAGCTAGTGGAGCAGCTAACTGCTCAAAACATGGAGCCACGTATCATATTTCAAACCGTAAGAAAGCAGTTCCCCGACAGCCTGGAAAGTCTGCTGCATGACCACCTATTCATTTACGACACACGACAGGAACCCAAAACAGATGTCGTAACAGAGATTTTCTTTGTTCATCCTTATTCAATCACTATGTGGCGTGCATTCCCGCATGTGATGTTGAGCGACGCGACCTACAAAACAAACCTCTACAACATGCCTTTTATCCAGGTTGTGGGTATGACGTCGACTAGGAAGTCTTTTTGTATCGCACATGCCGTTATTTGTAAAGAACGAAGGGGTAACTACGTGTGGATGCTTGAGCGGATCAAGTCAATCTTGCATGAATGTATGATGTCGCGTGTGATAGTCACGGATAGGGAGCTTGCCCTAATTAACGCGTGTTCTAAAGTATTCCCGAACGCAACCAGGCTTCTATGCCACTTTCACATCGAACAAAATATAGTTAGACAGTGCAAGAAAGGGTTCAATAAAGAAGATTGGGGGAAATTTATGTCGTACTGGCGGAGAGTGTGTGAATCTACTTAAGAGCCCATGTACAAGTACAACTTGGAGAAAATGTATAACCGACTCGTGGTTGCCAACCGAGAAAGTAAGTGTTCCTTCAACAAACGACTCACCCAATCTATTATATTTTACACACGTTTTTACATTTCATTATTTTATTTTTTCAGGTGTCTATGATTACGTCTACGAAAACTGGCTCAAAGACTATAAAGAAACGTTCGTTTATGCGTGGACCTATAAGTGTCGTAACTTTGTTCAGCGCACCACCAACAGAGTTGAGAGCCAGCACGCAAATTTAAAAAGATACGTTACGCACAGGAGTTCATTGGAACGAATAGCAAGATGCGTCATTGATATAGTTGCAAAAAAGTTTCACCGAGAGCATCGAAAAAACGATGAACCACCACAGACACCCACTATTGGACAACCTACGTGGAAAGGTTTCCCATGAAGCACTTGATTTGCTGGCAAAAGAGCTAATGAGGAAGCTGGAGGTGTTGCGGAAACTTAACGCATCATGTGGTTGCCATATGTGGCTTAGCTGTGGATTGCCGTGTGCTTGTAGGCTGGAAAACTACAAACGTACAGGTAAAAAATATTAAAACCACAAATCAACTACATAAACATTGCCACTCCTTTGAGCAACAAGTTGAATTTTTCTAGTTTTTATTATTTCTTCAATCTTTATAACCATTTCTGGTCCAACAATCCTACAACAATCCTTAGTGAAGAATGAGCCATAGCCATTATCACTCATTTATGAGACACTAAGGAGGTTGAACTTTAGATTGTCTATTAGATTGACATTTTCAAACTTAACATTAGTGTAAGACCCAGTTTATAATACTAAATGTTTATAAGTTAGAACCATACGTTTAGTGCCAAAACTTCAGAGTTTACAAAATGTTTTTAAAGATTTAAAAACATAACAACTAGTTACAACATTCACATGTTTAACCTACTAAACGATGTTCAAGGTAAAACTACGAGTGTTTACATAGTTACAAAACAAAATATCAAGTGCGAAAGCGTTATAATATGTGTGTTCGGTTCGACTCGATTGCTTGATCATCATCCTTTTTCTTGGGTACCTGAAACTAAATTTTTTAAACAAGCATTAGCATAATGGTTCTAAAATTTCATGTATTCAACCAAATTCGAACACGTTATTCGAGAGATTAAAATAGAAATCACATCAAGCTGGGCTCCACCGTAATTTACGGTGTCACCGTAAATTATGGTGGCTTCTGGACAGTTTGGAACCTACCGTAAATCAGTAGGTTCCCACCGTAACAGTATACTGGCCACCGTAAATTACGGTACCACCGTAATTTACGGTGTGCCCTGCACAAAACCCCCTTGTTTCAAATGCAGTTTTGCTGGTTATTTTCGAGCGTCAAATAGCTTAATCTCACATTAATTGTTAAGCGACTGGGCTAATTTCTCCATACTTGTATTTTACTTATGATAATACTCAACTATTCTCATGAGGGCGTGTCTACGGATTAGCTTACAAACTAAATTACAAGGCATTTAGTTAGTCGTTTGTGCTATTGTCATGCATCAAATATCTGAATTTTAACTCCTATCTTAAGAGCAAAGTTTCTTAATTTGCTTATGGTGTTAGCTACACGGCTTACACGTTATGTAAATCATGCATTATGTAATTGTGTCTTACTTCGTGCTTATTACCAAAACTTGTTTGACCCGTTTGGGTGCTGAATTTACACACCATTCAGGACATGCAAGATTTCATGCTTATCACTTGGTTTGACCCGTTCACTTGTTTAAGACGCAAAGTCTTTTTCGTGACACAAGGGTCTATCCTGTTTACCATGCTTTATACTATGACATAAAGTAAAACGATAATTAACCTTTACGTAACGAAACGGTATTTTCGTACCTTTAGAGCACACCCTTTCCCCGTGGATTGCCTTCGGCTTGTCCGCTTGACGATCCGGACTCTTTGCCTAGAAATTTCAGTTTACAACATGTTTAGAACTCTTTTTATGACCACAAACACATCATTATGGACCATTATCAAATCTGCGTTTTTTATCAACATTTTACATTTAAATCCTCACTTAGGCATTTCAACAAACACCTAACGGGTCAGATTTTCCTACAATCATTACCAAGTTCATATCTTGTAATTTTCATCGAATTTCACTTTAATTAAACAACTTTTCACATATCTTATCATTCTAACATTTCAGAAATCACTTCCAAATTTCTGATTGTGCTAGAACAAGAGTTTTAAATTCTGCATTTATCAAGTTTCTTGGAGTTCACTACTCCCCTACAATGGTGATTATGTAACCCTACAAATATCATACAAGGTTATGTCAAGAAATCATCTAGGGTTTGATCCTAAACCTCATAACCCTTCTAATTTCAGCCATGCATCAACAATCAAGTTGAATTTCTTGTTTTTCACACTTAACCTAGAATTCAAGATGGAACAAAATATCAAGATTTTACATACCTTTATGATCCTCACTACAAGGGGATCACTAATTCGTGTTCAAGACTTGATATAGGGTTGATTTGAGGCTCAATTTAGAGATTTGCTTGATGTTAGGGTTTGGGAATGGGGGATGTCGCCCCCTGCTTGCTCTTTGATCGACCAGACTCCCAATTTTGGGATGTTTGGTTTGTTTTGTTACTATTAGTAACATAATTTGAGATTTTGACAAGTTTAAACCCTTAATTTTGGTAAAACCTTAAGTTTTAGTGTTTTAGCCCTATTATGACTTATTTAAGGATTTGTAATTAACTATGTGACAACTCGTACTTTAGACTTACTTTATGTAACGTTACGTGCTTATGTGATACTTTCATTTAAATGAATGCTATGTTATTTGCTACGTGTGTTGTGTATATAATGTGTATATATGTTAATGAAACCGATCGCACAACACCCATTTGATCGCACAAGGCTAACCGGTCGCACAAGCCCTTTTTGGGCCACACCTTGTAATCGGATACCATACACCATTAGGCAGCCGAGTTGGGCTTGGCCCACTCCCCACTCGCAAACACAAAACCAAATGTAGGGGTTTGATTTTCATTGTTTTGCAAAAACACATTAACACACACAAACCCTAGAAGCTCTCTCTCTCTCTCTCTCTCTCGTGTGTTTTGGAACCCGACGGCAAACATCCTTCGAAGCTCGTGAACCGAATCGATCCCCCTACTTTCACCCGGTTAGTACATGTTCACCGATTCCATGCTTGGTGATGTTGATGTTATATTTGTTTTGATTTCATATGATTACTGTAGGGTTATGCATGCTAGTAACTCGGTTCATAAGTTGTATGATATTTTGAATGCACGATAACCGGATTGAAGGCTATTGCTACTGTTATTGTTCTTGTTCGAATATATGTTAATTAACCGGTTGTGATATTATGATAAGGGGTTATGATTTAGGTTGCATGATAGTTGATAATTCTATCAATCACATGAATCCGATTATATGTTCTGCATGTTGGCATATAGATGTTCTTGAGATGATAAGAATGTAGATGAACATGTTTGATTTCTGAATAAACTGTGATTTGATCCAAATTGTGAAACTGCCAAAGATGTTTGCTAATTTTACAGAACTGATTGAGCTGCAAATTATGGAAATTAGGAAGTTGGTTACATTCTGATCTGGACACGGGTTGCGAGTCGAGATCTCCTAGTCTCGACTCGAGACCTCACACCGGCACACAACAGCACAACTCGAGACCACGGTTGCGAGTCCCGTTGTGACTCGAGACCGGACCATGACGAGTCAAGACCAGCTCTTGCGACTCGAGACACTCCTGTTGCGACTCGAGATCGCTGGTTGCGACTCGAGACCAGTTATACATGCACACTGTTTTGGACTTACACTGTCACGGGCCCAACCGAGTGGGCCAAGTAATTGGACTTACGTACTTGATTGCAAATTGGACTGTCTATGTTAGCTGGGCCGGGTAACCTGACTTGTATAATAACCATGGTAGGACGTGGTTGACCACTTACTAGCTTACCTGTACTTTCTGTGTATCTGCCGAGCAACCCAAGGTGAGTTCACACAAGCCAAGGCATGGGGTTCCCAAGGTGGGAATGGGGATTTAATGATTTACTGTACATACATAGATGGTAGAACCTACTGCTAGACTAGTAACACTTATTGAACGATCTTCGCACACCTGCCAAGGGTTGGCCGCGATATTATGACTGACTTCGCACACCTGCCTTTGGAAGGCCGCGAACTGTAATCTACTAATCTTCGCACACCTGCCTGGTAGGCCGCGATACAATCAAAACCTAGTCTAGAATACTCGGGAGGAACATCCCCTAATATCTTCGCACACCTGCCTGGGAGGCCGCGATACGAACTAAACGATATACGACTTAATGAACGAACAAAACGCTACTCACACTATACTATTACTGAACTGTTAACTGTGAACTCGCTCAACTAGTTGTTGATTATCTGCTGCATGCCTTGCAGGACCTTAGGTACATTATGGAGCTTGCACAGGGAGGAGCAGGTCGTTGTGGGATACGGATCGTGAACGATATTTGAACTTATAACTTATTTTGGGTTTTCATTATTATGCTTCCGCTACTTAAACAAAGTTTGGTTTTTGAAACATCAATCATGTCGTGATGAATTACTTTATCTACTTTTATTATTAAATGTTATGTTTGATATGATTGATGGCTTGATCCTGGTTACGTCACGCCTCCAAGCGGTGGTACTCCGCGTGTGGGATTTTGGGGGTGTGACAGATTGGTATCAGAGCCAGGTTATAGAGAACTTGGTTTTAATATGGGAAAAACGTTTTTATTAAAACCAGACTATAACCAGAACAGTGCTCTCAACGATCCACAACGACGCTTCCCTCCACGTGCAAGACTCGACATCCTAGGTAATAAGGTTTATGTTTATTGCCTGTTTGCTAGAACTGCTTAGAACTTTGCTCGTAGTATGCTTACCTTACTCTTGCTCACTACCTGTTATTGCTTAAGAACACCTATGTGCTTACACTCTTCTGTCATCGCACTATTTGCGAACCTTTCTCACTTATATTGCCTTTGATGTGAAGATCATGTCTGGACGAATTAACATGACACAAGCCCAGCTAGAGGCTCTCGTTCAAGCTCAAGTTGCTGCGGCACTTGCAGCTGCTCAAGCAGGTAGTATATCCTGTAGTCATAACTTACGCTAGGATCTTTAGATCCTACACTCCTAAACTAGCCCATGTATTTAAACTTTGCCCTATTCGTACACAATAGGTCAACCAGCGCAGCAGCAAGTTTGCACCTTTAAGAACTTCATGGACTGTCGTCTAAGTACTTTCAGCGGCACAGAGGGGGCAGTGGGACTCCTCCACTGGTTTGAAAAGCTCGAGTCGGTATTCGAGATGTGTGAATGCCCTGAGGCTCGCAGGGTGAAATACGCCACTGGCACGCTAGAAGGAATAGCACTAACTTGGTGGAACGCCCAAGTTCAGATCTTAGGGTTGGCAGCTGCTAACGCCACACCCTGGAATGATTTCAAGGAACTTATCAAGCGTGAGTACTGCACAAGGGATGATATCCACAAGTTGGAGAATGAGTTCTATCACTTGAAGATGACGGGGTCAGAGATAGAAGCCTGCACGAAGCGATCGAACGAACTGGCTATTTTGTGTCCTACCATGGTAGACCCTCCCATCAAGCGTATCGAATTGTATCTCAAGGGTCTCGCCTCAGAGATCCAAAGCCATGTTACATCGGCAAACCTCGATAACATCCAAGACATCCAGCGTCTTGCTCATCGCCTCACGGATCAGGCGGTGGAACAGAACAAGCTGCCAAAACGCATCAGTGCTACCACTACTGCTGTCACTACTTCTGCTACCCCCAGTCACAACAAACGGAAATGGGATGGGGATTCCAGCAAGGGATCAGTTTCTGTTCAGTCCCAAACACAGCAGCGTCGCACCAACGATTATCAGAGTCCGAATCAGCAATCATCGGGCAGTCAGGGGCAGAGTGGTTATAAGGGAACTCACCCATGGTGTGGTAGATGCAACAAACACCACAGTGGAAGGTGTCGCAGGGAAAGATGCCAAAGATGCCTCAAGCCGGGTCATGAGGCAAAGGATTGTAGAAGCTCACGGCCAGCAAACCAGAACCAGCAACTCCCACCACCAGCTCCACAGAATCAGCAGCAGCAGCCACAGCGTGGAAACCGAGGATGTTTCTAGTGTGGGGCTGAAGGTCACTACAAACGTGATTTCCCTCAATTGAACCAGAACCAAAATCGCAACAACAACAACAATCAGGGCAACGGGAACAACAACAACAACAACAACGGGGGAAACAACAACAATAATGGCAACGAAGCTAGGGGACGCGCTTTTGTGCTAGGTCGAGGTGACGCAATGAACGATCCCAACGTGGTTATGGGTAAGTTTCTCCTTGATGATATTTATGTTACTGTTTTATTTGATTCGGGTGCTGATACAAGTTATATTTCTGTGAAAGCCAGTAAATTGCTAAAACGTACATCAACACCCCTAAGCACCAAACATGTCGTAGAACTAGCTAACGGTAAGAGTTTAGAAGCCACGCAGATAGTCAAGGGTTGTAGTATTGTCTTAGCCGGTCAAGTTTTCTCCATCGACCTTATTCCCATAGTCTTGGGGAGTTTTGATATCGTCATAGGGATGGATTGGTTATCCCAACATCAGGCAGAGATCTTATGCAGCGAGAAGATTATTCGCATTCCCCATTCTGGTCAGGAACCTCTCAAAGTTCAAGGCGACAAGAGTGGTGCTGTGGTTGGCATCATTTCTTTCTTGAAGGCTTAGAAATGTCTGCGGAAGGGTCACACCGCAATCTTGGCGCTCGTTTCAGGTGCATCAGTGAAGGAAAAGAAATTTGAAGATATTCCAATTGTACGCGACTACCCTCAGGTGTTTCCTGAAGATTTACCTGGCTTACCGCCTCATCGTCAGGTCGAATTTCAAATCGAGCTCGCTCCAGGAGCAGCACCTATAGCTCGCGCACCATGTCGTCTGGCTCCATCAGAATTGGAAGAACTGTCAAAACAGCTACAAGAGCTCTTGTATAAGGGCTTTATTCGTCCAAGCTCTTCACCTTGGGGAGCTCCAGTGTTATTTGTGAAAAAGAAAGACGGTACGTTCAGAATGTGCATCGACTACCGTGAACTCAACAAGGTGACGGTGAAGAACCGTTACCCTCTTCCACGCATAGATGATTTATTCGACCAATTGCAAGGGTCGTGTTATTGCTCCAAGATAGACTTGAGGTCTGGTTACCATCAGCTGAGTGTCCGGGAGGAGGACCTCTCCAAAACAACATTCAGAACTCGTTACGGCCACTACGAGTTTCTTGTCATGCCGTTCGGGTTAACGAACGCGCCTGCCGTGTTTATGGACCTTATGAACAGGATGTGCAAACCCTATCTTGACAAGTTCGTCATTGTTTTTATCGACGACATTCTGATCTACTCCAAGAGTCAGGAGGAGCACGAGCAGCACCTACGCCTTATTCTGGAACTCCTGCGGAAGGAACAGTTGTACGCTAAGTTTTCGAAATGCGACTTTTGGCTTCGTGAAGTCCACTTTCTAGGCCATGTAGTGAACAAGGATGGGATCCATGTCGATCCGTCCAAGGTAGACTCGATCAGAAACTGGCCTGCACCACGTACGCCAACGGAAATACGCCAATTCTTGGGTTTGGCGGGGTACTACTGTAACAACCCTCGTCAAAACTATCATTTATTGTATTATTTTATTCAATAGGAAAACCTAATTAAAACACCCAAGTAATTCTGCACTAACCCTAAAATTTCCAGAACAATCAGAATCAGGATCAGGGCCCTAAAACTCAGGGGGGCAAAACCCTAGTTACGATTATCTAAATAACTTGCTGGCCGTTTTGAATTTTACAATTTCATCAACTCAGCAAGCCTAGTTAGGGACGTGGCTACCTATAGAAACTAGGTTACCTGTTGATGCATGGAATGTCTGTTGACTGCGTCTACATGAAGTCTGAAGTCAAGATTAGTCTGTAGGGGTCAAAATGTAAATATTGTATAATATAGACTTAGGACCGCTTTTGTGTCATGGTTTTAGTCTTGGACCGCTTTTATGACACTAGTCTGGACCGCTTATGTGACAAAGGTGCTGGTTCGCTTTTATGACATGTCACATGAGCGATCCAAGATGTCTATATATAGGTTTGGGCGGTTCATCATTTGTAACAGTGAATGTATGTGCTGAGGTGCCGAAACTCTGCTGAAATTTTATCAGAAAGCAATACAAACACAAGGAATTAAAAGGATTAGCTTTTGTTACTTTACTTACGTTGATTCCGCCTTCGTATGTGAAGATGAACTACTTCGACTGACTTTTCGGGTCATAGAACGGTCCAACAAGTGGTATCAGAGCTCAGGACGAGGAGTTCATACTACGACAGCATAGATCTGCAGAAATCTCTCTTTTCTACTCACTTTCTCTCATACTTTTTCGGTTTTCAGTGGTTCTAACGGTTGAAATTGTCTGAATTTCGAGTATAACATGTAAAATACACTAATAACAAATCCTAGAAAGAATCCGTTTATTTGGACATACTCTGGATCGCTTTTGTGAACTGATATTTTTCAAAACCAAAATTTTTCTAAGTGTTGTTTGATTTTGCAGGTACAATCAAAATGGATGATATTTTCTTAAATCCGTTCAGTGATATGTACGCATTCTCGGGTAGTACGGAGAACAACGATACGTCATCAAGCAATAAAGATAAAAGTCCACCGAAAGAAAGAAAGAAAGAAGCATGGGAGTCCGAGAGCGCATTTGGAACATTCAACAAACCCCCAAAGCTTATGGCTATAGAGGATTATAGTAGGTGGGCAACAAAGTTTGAAGTTTGGATGATGGCATTTGCATTTCCAAGCTGGAAAAGCATGAAAAATGGCTATGCAAATGGCAAGAAGAATGGTGAAGCCTTGAGATCAACTGAAGAAATTGATGCTTTTGTAGCAGAACAAAAGTGTGTAGCATTGCTTTTCCAATCCATCCGAGAAGACATCATTTCCTTGATCGATTACTCAAATGCACAAGATTTGTGGAAAAAACTGAAAGCAAAATGTATAGGAAGCGAGGAAATTGTAAAGAATAAGAAGAAACTTCTTCGGAAAGAATTTGATATGTTTGGGTGTATGAAAAATGAATCAGTGGGTAAAATGATTGAACGGTTTGGTCATCTTAAGCTGGAACTTGTTCGACATGGGATCAATTATCCTGATGATGAGATAGTTGATAAATTGTTTGATTCACTACCTGATGAGATGGATTGGAGATATTATGCATTGATGTTAAAGAACACTATTGCTCCTGACAACTTGAAACCAGATATTGTGATTGAAAAACTTGAAAGTCATGAGCTAGAGTTGAAGAAAACATACAAAGTTAATCACTCATCCTATCAGCAGAATCTGGATCTGTATTATCCGAAAAGCATGATGCCGAAAGCTACTTCTCCGAAAACTGCATTTTCTGCTGAGAATGTTTCTTCAACAAACAAAGAAAGTCAAAGCAATTCAAGCAATGGAAGTCACAGTGGGTATCACAGTGGATCTACGTCTTCTACAAATCGTTCTGATGCGAAGTTTTCATGCAACATTGCAATCGATTTGAAGAATGCACAAAACTTTGACGAAGAATCGGCCAAGCAACAGATGGTTTTTCTAGCGTCTGTTTTGGAGTCCTATGAAGGTTTGGTAGCCGGGAAGATCGGAAATACAAATTTGACCAAAGAAGACTACGATCAGATAGATCCCGAGGAAATGGAGCTTATTGACATTCGTTGGGCAATGGCAAGTGCTGTTCGACGTGCGCAACGTTTTATGGAAATTACCGGGAGGAAATCAATTGGTGGTCCGTCAACAAAGCTTGGGTTCGATAAGTCAAAAGTGACGTGTTTTAAGTGCAAACAAAAGGGCCATTTCAAGCGAGAATGTCGGAATGCATACGTTGATGAATCTGAAAATCCATTTCGTGACGATTATTACAAGAAGGCAATCTACCATCAAAATAAACCAGAGCCGCCCAGACTAAAGCAGGCTGAAGAGCAAAGAGAAAAGTCAAGGGCTTTAGCTGTGATCTATGATGATGAGGGTTACGATTGGAGCAAAGAGGTTTTGCCGGAAGATGATGCCATTGGTTATGCTTTCATGGCAAGTCAAGATGAACCGATTCCTTGGAAGGATGATCGTACAGAGGAACAGAAGTATCAATATAGGAAGTTGATTGCTAAAACAAAGATTATCAGACTTTCTGGTGTATACTTGGAAGCAAGAAGAGCAAATCGTTGGGATCCAGACAGAGAGTGTTATCTTGATCGGTATGGCAATGTGGCGGTTGATGACAAAACGCTAGATATTGAAGCCATCATTCAGGAATACAAAGAAGATGATGAATACTGGCAGCATAAGTGGTGGGGAACACCAACTTCGAAGATGATTGAGGAGGAGAAAGAAAAAGAGAGAAAGGAAAAGAAGAGAGAGAGAAGAAAGAAAACGCAGAGACTGAGAGATCAAAGATGGTTGATACGGAGAATTCAGAGAAAATGGCTGACCAAGTGCTAGCTGCGAAAGCACTTGAGGTAGATTCTATTTCTGTTTCTGAGTCAAAAGAGAAGGTCAGTCAAAGTGTGTCAACATCCAGGTCAGGTAATACAGTCGATGGAAATGTTGACTGCAAAAATTGCAACAAACAATGCAATTTTTGTAGTACAGTCACGTATTTGAATGATGAGAAATTGAAAAATCTGAAATCAAAAGTTAAAACTTTTGAAGATCAGATTCTCGATCGTGACACAGAGTTAAAAGTTTCAACTGAACGGTTTAATGAATTAACCACTAAATGTGACAAAATTACAACTGAAAATGAAAAGTTAATTCTGGAAAACCGTCAGATCTCCGAAAAATTTGAGAAACTTAAAAGTGTTGTGAAAGACAGTGATGATCGAAACGGAAAAACATTCAAAGAAAACGAACATCTAAGAGCTGCGTTGCAATTAAAAGGAAAATCAATTAATGAACAACTGGATGAGATTGCAAATTTAAAACTTAAGGTTAAAGAAATTGAGATTGAAAATGAAAGAATTCAGTTGAAAATAAACAGTTATAGCTCAGCTAGCTTTGTTTTGCAGCACATCGTTCCCAAACCTATAGGAAAAAACAAAGCTGGTGAGGACGTGTTTTCTGATGGAACGGGTGTAGGGTTTCACAAAGTTCCACCGCCAATTTTAGACAACTACACGAAAAAGCAGTCTAGTTTGGTGGAAATTGAGGAAGAAAGTAATGTTACACTTCCTGAGAACATTGATGTCACGTTCACATCTTCCAATGAAGAGGGTGTCCAAAATGATGTGGTGAAAAGTGTGATAGACAAAGTGCTTAAACCGGATTGTGACACTTCTGAGGAGGATGGGTGTTTTCTAGATAAATACATTCCGAAGCAAAAGTCCAAAAACAACTTATATGATGAATCTGATCTTGTCATGTACAAGATGTCGGGATCGGATAAGTTGTTTTCGGATTCTGAGTTTCCATTAGAGAATGTTAATCTGAACAAATTGACAAATGTTTTCAAACTGGTCGAAGTCGAGTTGTCAGCAGTGAACAATCTGAGTCGAAAGAAAGAGAGGGTTTACAACAAGAAAGCTGTTTATCCACCACGTTTTTACAATAACAACAGAAACAATTGGTCGGGTGGTTATCAGGGGGGTAAACCTTTTCATAAAAGAAATGTTTCAAGCAAAAGGTATGTCGAAAAGAAAAAGTTTGTGAATAGTTCAAGTTCACTTGCTGATGAAGAAAAAGAAATTTTTACAAAATCAAAGAAAGAATTTTTTGAGAAGAGAGCTTCACAGGCTCAGTCTGAAGGCACGAGTAGGGTAGTTGATACTCGTACTTGTTTTAGATGTGACCAGGTTGGTCATATTGCACGAAAGTGTACATATGTGAAGCCTAAGACTGAAGCTGTGAAGGTTCAACAAAAGAAAGTTGATGTGAAGGGTAAAACACCGATGTATGTTGAGAAGAAAGTTGTTGGGAAGAAAAACGTTAAAATTGACAACGTAAAAGCAAAAACTGAACCCGTAAATAAGTTGGTAACTCAAAATGATAAATTTGATAAAAGGGTTGCAGTAACTCAACAGGTGTGGAAACCAAAAATTGAATCAAAAGTTGAGAAGAAAGTTTCAAATTCTGAGGAGAAAAAGGCTGAAGAGCCAATTATTGTTTATTATGATGCAAATTTTCCGCCTCTCAAGGCTAAAAATTTCAAAATTCAAATTGCAAGAGTCAAGGTTGCACCTAAGGCTGATGAGGCCTGGGTGGACTCTATGTTTGACTAAACAGTTTGAATTGCCGGAGCTTCCTGGTTTGCGAAGCATGAATCGGCATCTTTCTTGAAGTTGTTTAAATGATGATTTGTTATGTGCAGGATCTTCCAAAACTTGTATCCAGGTGGATAATGGATAGTGGAGCTTCAAGGCATATGACAGGGAAGACCGCATTGCTGTATGATGTGAATGACATTAATGGTGGTTATGTGGGTTTTGCGGGTAATCAAGGAGGCAGGATCATAGGTGAAGGAACATTATCAAATGGAATTATCACGTTTGAGAGAGTAAACTACATCGCTGAGCTGGAGAACAACCTGCTGAGTATCTCCCAGATCTGTGACAGGATGTATACTACTCATTTCACTGACAAAGAATGTTTGATCTTGAAACCGGGATTTGTGATACCTGAAGAGTGGATCATCATGAGGGCACCAAGAGTCAACGATCTGTACGTGTTGGACATGAGCGTTGCTACTACAACCACGGGTCAGGCTCATTGTTTTGTGTCCAGAGCAACGGAGAAGGAGTCAAGGTTATGGCACAGAAAGATGGGGCATATTCATCTAAGGAAAATGAATCATTTAGTGCATAACGACTTGGTCACCGGAGTGAATATTAAAGGTTTTCATCTGGAAGGGGAGTGCATAAGCTGTGTCAGAGGTAAACAGAAGAAAAAGTCACACCCTACAAAACAAGTCAATTCAGTTTCGAGACCTTTGGAAAGACTTCACATGGATTTGTTTGGTCCAGTGAATGTTAAGAGTATAACAGGAGATTCTTACTGTTTGGTCGTGACTGATGACTACTCCAGATTTTCGTGGGTCATGCTCTTGAAAACGAAAGACGAAACCTTTGATAGTTTGGTAGTTTTGTTTAAGAAAATTGAGAATCTGTACCAGAGACCAATTTGTAGAATTCGAAGTGATAATGGTACTGAGTTCAAAAACAGTAAGATGGAGGAATACTGTGATGAAAGAGGTATACTGCATGAGTTTAGTGCTCCGTACACTCCTCAGCAAAATGGAGTTGCAGAACGCAAGAACCGGACGCTAATCGAGACAGCCAGAACGATGCTTGCAGATTCCAAGTTACCAATCAATTTCTGGGCTGAAGCTGTTTCTGCTGCATGCTATACTCTCAATAGAGTTCTTACTGTGAAGAAGTTCAACAAGACGTGTTTTGAGCTAATCAATAAACGCAAGCCGAATTTGAAATATCTAGAACCGTTTGGGTCACCCTGTACGGTAATAGAGTCACATGGCAAGCTTGGTCCGAAGAACTTTGAAGGAATATTTGTTGGATATTCAGGTCCTACACGGCGTGTTTTTGTTCCAAGCGAAAAGCGTATTATTGAAGCAGCAAATGTTGAATGTCAGGGTTATACAATGCCGCCTCAGAATCCTGGTGATTCATGGCGTTTTAATTATGACAAACTTTGGGAATCGTTTGACATGAGAGAAGAATCAGAGGAAGAGGAAGATTTTTTTTGATGAGCTGGATATTTTACGAGAATATGAATCGTCGCTCAGGTTTCCAGCAGAGTATTCTAGCAGACCTCGGGAGACTTCAAATGATGATGAAGCAGGTCCTAGTAACGCTGGTGAACATGATGATGAAGTTGCTCCTGGTACTCAGTCGGAGGTGAATGATGATCAAGAAGCTGAACATATGCCAGTTTTTGACCATGGTGATTCAGATCTTGAGGGGGAGCAGATCCAGTTGTCAAGTCAAACAAACCAAGTTGGTGAACAAGATGCAGAGCAGAATGTTACTAATCTGGAGGGAAATGTAGAAGTTCCAAGCGAAGTGATGCCGCGAACTCTTTCTTATCATCCAGAGGAGTTGATAATAGGAGAATTGCAATCAGGCGTGCGGACGAGACGTCAAATTGACCAGGGCTTAACATGTTTTTATTCTACAGTAGCACCTTTACAAACTGAATTTTCATTAAGTTGTTTTATCTCGCAGGTCGAACCGCGGACTTACAAAGAGGCGCTTACTGAAGACTCTTGGGTCATAGCGATGCAAGAAGAATTAAGTCAGTTTGAGAAGTTAGGTGTGTGGAAGTTGGTTGATCTACCGGATGGTCAAAGAAAAATCAATACAAAATGGGTTTTCAAATGTAAGAGGGACGACAGAGGAGTGGTTGTAAGGAACAAAGCTCGACTCGTTGTTCAGGGCTTTAGTCAACAGGAAGGGATTGATTTTACCGAAGTCTATGCTCCTGTCGCACGACTAGAGGCTATCAGAATTTTCCTAGCATTTGCGTCTTGGAAGAATTTCAAAGTATTTCAGTTAGATGTTAAATCAGCGTTTCTTTATGGGAAGGTCAAAGAGGAGGTTTATGTTGGTCAGCCGCCGGGCTTTACTGACCCAATCCACAAGAACAAAGTTTATTTGCTGGACAAAGCGTTGTACGGTCTACATTAGGCGCCGAGAGCCTGGTACGAGACTTTGTCTCAACACCTACTCGCTAACCAGTTCATCCGTGGAAAAGTGGATGCCACTCTCTTCACTAAAGTCGTTGATGGTCATCTTCTGATAGTACAAATTTATGTAGACGATATTATTTTTGGGTCGACGAATGAGAAATTATGCAAAGATTTTGAACAGGTGATGAAGCAGAAATTTGAAATGTCTTCAATGGGGGAGATGAAATTCTTTCTGGGATTACAAGTTGAACAACTTCCTGAAGGGATTTTCATTCATCAAACGAAGTACGTGCATGATATTCTGGAGAAATTTGGAATGTCAAGTTCTACTCCAGCTGCTACCCCACTTGCGACTAATCATGGGATTCACCCGGATCTCACCGGAGACAGGGTTGATGAGACACTTTATCGATCCATATAGGTTCTTTGATGTACCTAACTGCTTCACGTCCTGACATCATGTACCCAACGTGCCTCGCAGCAAGATTTCAGTCTAACCCGAGAGAATCGCACATGATTATTGTGAAGAGGATTTTACGTTACTTGAAAGGCACACCCACATTGGGGTTGTGGTATCCTCGCAAAGGCGATTTTACACTCGAAGGGTTTTCCGATTCGGATTTCGGATGCTGCAAAGTCAACGCGAAATCAACAACTGCAGGATGCCAGTTTTTTGGTCCGAGATTGGTCACTTGGCAGTGTAAGAAACAAACATCTGTGGCGCTATCTACATGTGAAGCAGAGTATGTGTCTGCTAGCAGTTGCTGCTCTCAGATCTTGTGGATACAGCAACAGATGCGCGATTACGGTTTGCAGTTTCTTAACACACCTCTGTTTGTTGATAATGAGGCCGCGATTAATATAACTAAAAATCCAGTACATCACGCTAAAACTAAACATATTGAGATTCGTCATCACTTTATTCGCGATTGCTTTGAGAAAAAGTTGATACGAATTGAGAAAATCCACACTTACGAACAAAAAGCTGATTTGCATACCAAAGCTTTTGATAAAAATCGCTTTCAATTTTTGTTAAAACTTAATGGTATGAAATTGCTTTCGGTGTCGGATGGGGTTGTGAGCGTTGATGAGAGTACTGTTGCGGATGAAGATGAGAAACAATCTGCGATGGTTTGTCGATTTTTTACGTGTTTTGGTATTTAGGGGGAGATAGATAGTTGTACATATTTTATTTTCAGAAAAATACAAAAACAGTAAAAAAATGAAAAAAAATCCAAAAACATGATAAAATTGAAAAAGAGCTGGTGTATATAGGGAAAATGATAGTACATCAGCTAGACAATTACGGTATGCTAAAGATTTGGAAAGATAAAATGAGTTAAACAGTCTCACTAATGATGTGTCGATAGGTTTTTGTACATTTAGTAGATTCATTCGGGATATAAACCTAAAATTTCAAACTGGTGAAATTCGTGGGGAACACTACTTGGATATATAGGTAACCCCTGAAATCTCGTTTGAAAGGTCTCGTATTCTGATATACTAGGCGGTTATACTCTATGATGTCTGGGGTATTATTCCGGGACTTCTGCTGAACGGTGGTTCTGACCTAGTCCCTGGCTAATACTTTCACCAAAATGCTTGAAACATAGCATAAAGCCCTCAGCTGATTAGACGATAAAATTGATAATCAGTTGTTGTAGCTAAAAGATTCTCTAAAGGGAACACATTGCAAAGTCGAAGCTGATATCTCTCTGCTGAACGGAAGTTCTGACCTGAGATCCCTCAGTTCTCGCATACCCCAATTTATGTACAGACATCATTGTAGTATCTTTGCCTGTAAGACTGAATATTGGGATTCTGGATACGGGAGTATATTCAAGAGGTGGGACACATGAATTGATCTTTGTTCTTAAAACACTTAAACGATATCCTGAATAGATTGAAGTTTGTATGAGAATTTAAGATGGATCAGTATATCGACAATCGAGGTGAATTGTTTAAGTCTGAGTATGTAATGTAGCTTAACGGTACTTGTAATATGTCTGAAAAGCTGATATGATTCCCAGACACACTCACAAAAATAATTTTTGTAAATAGTTTATTTTCTGCAATTTAAGTTTTCTGTTATTTCATTTCTTAGTTTAGACCATTTTAAAATCCAAAAAGATTTTATTTCTGCTTTGTTTTAGACAAACCAGAGTGGAAAGTTGATTGTCGGATTCTAGCAAAATGAAGCAGATGCAGGAGATTCTGAGCTGAAGATCGAGGAGAGCTTACATTGTTGGAAAATGTTTGGTTTCAAAGTTATAATCAAGTTCATTAAGTTGATACTTGTTATTTTTCAGAAAATTGGAAAATTGTTTTACTAAATCAGTTTGTTTTGTCAAAAGATCAACCAGGGTCATTAAATTGAACTTGGTAGATTAATCAAGTATACAGGGTCATTAAATTGAACTTGTAAACTTGAGTGGATTTTTAAAACTGATTGAAGTTGTGTTTATTGTTTGACAAGATAGAATGTAATGTTATTGGTTGAGTAACAGGTTTGGACGATGTTTCCTAACGGAGGCTAATTGCAAAAGCTTGAACCAGACATCTCAAGATTCCAGCATAATGAGAGGGGGAGTCAGTGAGAGGGGGAGTCTGGATCAACAGCTAATGGGAAGCTTGTAGATAAAGCTAGAAGTCAGTTCAGGAACCTGTGAAGAATGCTTGAGGTGACAGACAGAGTTGGTAAAAAGACAAAGACTAAAGACTGTGGATCTGAAGATGCTAAAAAGACTACGTCAACATCCAAGGGGGAGTCTGTTGATGCACGGAATGTCTGTTGACTGCGTCTACATGAAGTCTGAAGTCAAGATTAGTCTATAGGGGTCAAAATGTAAATATTGTATAATATAGACTTAGGACCGCTTTTGTGTCATGGTTTTAGTCTTGGACCGCTTTTATGACACTAGCCTGGACCGCTTATGTGACAAAGGTGCTGGTTCGCTTTTATGACATGTCACATGAGCGATCCAAGATGTCTATATATAGGTTTGGGCGGTTCATCATTTGTAACAGTGAATGTATGTGCTGAGGTGCCGAAACTCTGCTGAAATTTTATCAGAAAGCAATACAAACACAAGGAATTAAAAGGATTAGCTGTTGTTACTTTACTTACGTTGATTCCGCCTTCGTATGTGAAGATGAACTACTTCGACTGACTTTTCGGGTCATAGAACGGTCCAACATTACCCCTCGCGTAGCGCGACGCCCATGGGGGGTACCCCTCGCGCTACGCGACAGGGTCAAATTTCGTATATAAATAGTAGAGGTTGGGACTTGAATTCTGGCACAAAATCGACGTTAAAAGTCGAATTATACACGGAGTTATGCTCTGTTTACCACAATTAACACACACAAATCTCGAATCGCTTCCGCAATCAGGGTAATAACTCGATCGCTATTACGATTCAACGTCCGATCGATTGTAACTATCCAACGAAAGTCCAGGTGCTGCTCAATTGAGCTTGTACATTGATTATTCGTCGTGATTTCAACTTGAATATTAGAGTGCTGTTCGAATTCGGACTATGCTCTGTTATTCGTTGTGAATCCGATTGACTTATCGAGTATTGCACTGATTAATCGTTGTGAAGGTTTAATCTCGTGAATTGTCGTAATTGCTGTATTAGTTACAAACCCGTTTGTGTGAATTAGGCTAATCAGTAGACTAGACTCTGCCCAAATTGAATCAGCAATATATCAAGGATATATGTAGACTAAACTTTGCCCGTAGAAATCTGCAATGTGAGTTCATTTCTCTTTTCTCACCGTTTGTGAGTTCATACTCTTTTATCACAGTTTTATCACTTTTTGTGAAACAATTATATTACAAAATGCTTTCTAAAAATCCTAAATGGTTACCAGTTATACTTACAGTGATTAAGTTATTATATTTTATAAATAACTACTGGTATGGGAGGTATTATACATTATTTGATTCTCGTTACTATTACCCAGGAAGTTAGCATGACCACAATTATAACTAATATTATTCTTAACATTAAATTATTATGTATAAATTTAAATGATGCATACCATAATAAAATGGTCAAGTATAATACTTTTAGTCAGGTTACTATACCCTGATATTACAATTAGTGAATTAACATATTTTGATAAGTTATAATAATTGATATGCAATGTCATTATTCTGGATTGCATGATAGATAATATATATTGACAAAGTAATGTTATGAGACATCAATATGTCCAAAGACACTAGTTGAAAGAATGATCAACAGTGTTATAATTAGAATCACTAGTTGAAAGAATGATCAACAGTGATAATGTCCAGGAACACTAGTTGAAAGAATGATCAACAGTGTTATAATTAGAATCACTAGTTGAAAGAATGATCAACAGTGATAATGTCCAGGAACACTAGTTGATAGAATGATCAACAGTGATAATGTCCAGCAACACTAGTTGAAAGAATGATCAACAGTGTTATAATTAGAATCACTAGTTATTTGATTAATTCACTATTGGATGAAAGTAAACCAATGAGTGATATTATTGTTGTTATATTGGAATGGCTATTATGTGACAAAATACTGATTGAGTAAGGTAAATGTAAATAAATATAAAACCTTAATACTGTAAGGTATAACAATATATTTGTATAAAAATGGAATGATCTCACTCAGCATTTCCCGCTGACAAAACCTTTTTCAAACATGTTTCAGGTAATTATCATAAGGCTGGATACGACACTGAAAGGCATCAAGAAATGGCTTATTAAAGAAATATTGTTTTATAAAACAAAACTTATCTTTTTAAAAGGGGGATTTATCCTATCTATTTAAATCAAATCCGGTGTTTTCTAAACTCTGATATTTTTCCTAACTCACGGTCCTGATGAAAATTCCGCTGCAATGTTTTTCAAAAATAATCACCGATACCACGGGACTGCTCACGTCACCCGATTCCGTCCAGGGTGGGTCGGGGGTCGTGACAGAAGGTGGTATCAGAGCCACTGATCGAGCCATTATTTTGAGCCTATAAGTGTTGTGACAATTTTATTTAAACTTAAATAAAAGAGTTAGGAGATTGCTATTAACTGGTAGCACATCTGATACTATTCAAAGGTTGAATAAGAAAAGATGCCTTAGTATAAGTTAAGCCACTTGTTTAAGCTAATTAGGTGTTCTTTAATACCTAAACAATAAAGTTAGAAAATTAATACAAATTAACTTATGTGTTATACATAAATATGTATATGTCAATATGCACATATAATATCCTGGAGGTATTATTTTGTTCTAATTATTTTGTGATATTAATAAGTGAAAATATTTGCAATCCAGATGTCGAATGAAGTATCACATAATTCAGAAGTTCATGCTAATAATGAAAATCCTTTGGATAAAAATGCTATAGAAAATCTAATAGCTCAAGGAATAGCTAATGCTTTACCTTTAATAATTAAAGCTGTTAAAAATCCCATAGAACCCACCAAAGCTATGAGCAGTAAGCATACCCGTGACGATAGTTTTAACCATAGTGTCAATAGTGATAATAATGATATTATCAAAACCCCATTTCCTAAGAAGAAGAAGGCGATGACTCTCGGGTGTACCTACAAATAATTTCTAGCCTGTAAACCAACCGAGTTCGCGGGCAATGAAGGTGCCACGACTACTCTACGATGGTTGGAAAAGACGGAAGCTGTTCTTACGATCAGCAAATGTGCTGAAAAAGATAAGGTGATGTATGCATCTAATCTCTTTAAGGAAGAAGCCTTAGAATGGTGGAATACAATTCTTCAGGCAAAAGGAAGGACCATGGCTTATGCCATAAACTGGGAAGAATTCAAGGAAGTAGTAGAAAGAAAATTTTGTCCTCCTTATGAAAAGGAACGAATAACTAACAAGTTCCTAAATCATAAAATGATAGATGTGAATTGTCGTGAATATACGACAACATTCTTCGAATATGCAAGAATGGTACCAACTCTGGCTTCGCCAGAACCCGTACTAATTTCTCGTTATATTTGGGGATTAGTTAGCGAAATCCGAGACATAGTCAAGGCCGTTAGACCACAGACTATTGAGGAAGCAGTTGAACTAGCTAACATGCTGACAGATGGACTAATCCGCACAAGAGAAGAAAACAAGAAGAAAGAATTAGCCCAGAAAATTTCCCAAAAAAATCAAGAAGAAAGAAACTGAACCGTCATTGGAGCAACCTATCTGCAGAAATAGTAACAAAACGCATTCAGGACGATGTCGTTTTAGGAACACACCCTACTGTGACTTCTGTAAGATGACCGGACACACAGAGGAAGAGTGCAGAAGGAAAACTAACATCTGTTACAATTGCGGGGAAACCGGACGCATTAAACCATATTGCCCAAAACTAACCAAAACATCTGACACCAAGGCTAGAACAACAGACGGAGCTAAGACGAACGCACTAGCATACGCACTTACTACACAAGAAGCAGAGATGATTCCAGACGTAGTCACTGATATATATCTAAGTTAAATTATTATTTGACCCTAGTACAAATAAAAGTTCATAAAATAAATACATTCCGTCAAATATTTCATCCATTTCCGAACCATAACAGACTTGTTTGGTTTCACTTTCGTTGAATCCTGTATTTGGTCACGATCACCTTGTGGTGATGTTTTCACAAATTTGAAGCTTGTGCTAATCTCGTTGCACCTCTTACATACAGGTTTAATTATTCATTCATGTTAAATCACTTTGATTTATTCTATCAAAACAATCTTAACACAATCGTGTGCTAAGATAATGATACACAAATTCATTTCATATTTCCGTGTATCTATCGAGCGCTTCGCAATCTTTATTGCTTTATCATCTTTGATCATTTCAATTTCAATCCAAAATCCTAATGTATTTATTTGAAACATTCGGATTTACTTCATTTGATTTACATCATGGTGAAACTCGTTTCATTCACCACTACTATGACACCTTGTGGCGTCATAATAAATTTATAGCTTGAACTATTTTAAATTTCACTCCTAATATACGAATTTTAATTTTGGTTCATATTCTTAACCAATCTTAATACAACTATGTGTTAAGATAAAAGTACACAAATTCGTATCATCTTCCGGTGTACTTCTTAAACGTTTCTTCTATCATCGAAAATTTTATAATATTTCATTTTTTCTTTTCATCATCAATTGAAACTCCTATTTGAAATGAATATCCAAGTTTTCTTCATTTAAACTTTCAATTGATTATACGGTGAAATTGTTCGAGCACCGTAATTATTGAAATTATTCCAATCATTACGACACCTTGCGGAGTCGTTACAAACTTGTAGCTTGGGCTAATCCTAATCATACGAACCATTCAAAACCACGTATGTCTTTCGTTTGACTCATCATATGAAAATAATCTTGATATAATTTTGTATTAAGACAATGATACACTAAACTTTATTGCATTCCAGTGTATCCTTGCAATGTCAATACACTGATTTTCTCTTGATATGATTCGATAAATAACAATGATCTTCGTGCCATTATTTCTGACCTTATTGATTCTGAGTTTTCCTCAGTTGCCAATCAAAGTAAGTTTTCTTTTGACCATGAATTTTATTCTAAAAAGTCATTTCACTAACTGTAAACAGATATCTATTTGATCATATATCTGTTGACTTGAACCTAGTCCCATTCGAAACTATATCATTTCATCTCATTCAGTTGTCACCAATTTCTTAAACTATTTCAGTTGGATTTTTTTTAAAACCCTACTGATACAACTAGTATTCACAAAATTTGACTCTGTGTCATTTACCTTAAAAGAATCCAGTTCCATTGACTAAATTATGACATAAATCTAACAGAAATATCATAACCCAAATCTCGAGGACGAGATTTTTATTAAGGTGGGGAGAATGTAACAACCCTCGTCAAAACTATCATTTATTTTATTATTTTATTCAATAGGAAAACCTAATTAAAACACCCAAGTAATTCTGCACTAACCCTAAAATTTCCAGAACAATCAGAATCAGGATCAGGGCCCTAAAACTCAGGGGGGGCAAAACCCTAGTTACGATTATCTAAATAACTTGCTGGCCGTTTTGAATTTTACAATTTCATCAACTCAGCAAGCCTAGTTAGGGACGTGGCTACCTATAGAAACTAGGTTACCCCTCGCGTAGCGCGACGCCCATGGGGGGTACCCCTCGCGTGTGACACCTGTGTCACTTCAACCATCAAACAAATGCCAAACCAAGGAAATATTGTATTTCATACTTGGGATTTGTATAAATATGTGTATGCTTTGCACATATCAATTCTTGTTCAATTTCATACTCTACAACGCTTTCTGGAGAATTATACGCAAACTGGTGCATAAACGTACTCAGTTTAATGCGACAAATACTCCGGGAGACCATCATACACTTAACATACCTTAAATAACCTTTACATAACTTAGAAATAAGTTTTGAAGGCATTGGTATGGCAAAAACAAGTTAATTCGCTTACAGGGACTAAACTTGACAAACTGCGAAAGTATGCCAATTTGAACTGTAACGAACATTCCGGAACATGTCCATAAGTTAAACATACCATATATATCCTTTACATAGCTTAGAAATAGGCTTTGAGGGGTTTGGTATGCTAAAACAAACTTTTGGATCATTCAGGGGCTAAAAGTGTCAAAAAGTGCACAAGTTTGCACTTTCGCGCATAACCTACGTTCTGAATACATCCGGACATCCGAAAATTTATGTAAGCATTATAATATTATGCCTTAGTGTTTGGCATGAGAAAAATCCATTCGTCGCGTCATTTGGATCATCTTTCGCGCTTATGCGCATTCCGTCGTAATTAAGCGAACATCGCGATCGTACGGCCAAACGAACCGACATCCGGAATATTTTTGAGCATATTTCAAGTCCCCTACACTTTAACTTCATCTTAGAGCCTTGAAATGAGGTTAACGGGGCTTAAACATGCCAAAAATGGGCCAAAATACGTGTTTCCGAAGTGCAGGGACCAAAATTGAAAATTCTGGTCTGGGAACCTTAGGCGGGGCGCGTAAGGATTTGCCAAATCCTTAGGCGGGCCGCGTGAACATGTCTGACAGAAAGATTTTGCATTTAATGCAGAATCTGGCCTTTCGTTCGATCAAGGGGCGATGCCTTTTCACCCAATGAAGAGCCAAGGGTCAAGTTCACTGAACTTATCCACTGGACACATGTACGCACGAGATCAAGGCACGATATTCGATAAAACGATCCTAACGGTTCCACTTTTCCTATAAATACCCCCCCCCTTTTGTGTAAAAATCACAAAATCAGATCTTAAAGCTCTAAGTTGAAACCATTGTTTCATACCTGAGCTATTTGGTCTTGATTAGCACTCGGGGACCCTCCGTAAGTCTTCTTTCGCTCTTTTATTCGCTTTTCGAGTCCGAAAGTCAACGTTTTGTTGACTTTCTGCATTGACCAGCTTATGGTCGATGCGAAGTTCATGGAACTTCATAACGTGAGCGTGATCACGATGGTTATAGTCCGTAGTGACTATACCTACTGATCACCACGTTAACTAGGCCCAGTGACGAGTCGTAGTTTCGGCCAAAATGCGCATTCTTGCGTATTTTGTAACCAAACTACTCGTGGGCATCAAAGCCGTTTGTTTTGATGCCAAACCTGTTTCTAAACTTAGTTAAGCATGTTCTAACAGTTCTAACATGCTTAGCTCGTCACTTCTAGTTTAGTGCTTATATAGGGTCGTAAGGTAAGCGATTTAAACCATCGCCTTATACTTTCGAACCCGACCCATTTGGTCGGTCATTAGGACCCGACCAACCATTAGGTGACCATAGCTATAACCTTCCGAGGTTATACCGTGTGGTCGCAATGTTAGGCCGTCCGAACGCGTTCTACGCGAACGACGCGTTAGGGTAGCATAAGCTACCTAAACGGGTCGTGATGGACCGTAAGCACTTAGATTAGGTTTTCATTTTAGTATGTAGGCTTTGCTAAGCCATATCACACGAGTCTCCATACTCGTTTGGTTTACGAACCCGCGTACTGTCCGATCCTTCCGATGTGGTCCGGTATATTAACATAGCTAACCTATTAGGTGCCGTTTGATATCCCGTGATCTTTAGCATTATCTGGTTGTTATACAAGGAACTCAAAGCGATCTCCAGGTGAGTACATAGTTCCCGTTCCCCTCTTTTACTGTTTTCTGAACTGTTTTGGGGTGAAGTATGTGTACCTATCTGTTATTTTCATGATTTCCAAAGTATAATTGATTATACATAATAGTATTTATCTTTTGACAAACTAAATGACTATCTATGGTTTAAACACTGATTTCTCAAAAATTACCAAAAGTAATTGTTGGAATAGTACTTTATTTTGTTCACCAGACCGATTGGTAGTATGATATAGCGCTATAGGACTAGACACCCCATTCCTGTTGTCATGGAATGTCTGAAAACCAATTCGTTTCTCCATCCAAATAGGGATTTCCTTTGTGGTATCCCTATAGTCTCAAAGGTGTAGTTTGAATGCACCAGGTCTGAATGAATTCTAAATCGCACCTTTAAGGTATATTTTGATATACTCCCAAAAAGTATAGTTTGATATACTCTCATGTGTGGTGTTGTACAGAACCAACATATATTTTGTAATCATCCAAAGCATATTGGTGATATGTTTGTTATTTATCACATCCAAAGCATATACTGATATGTTAGTTACAAAACTAAAACATGGTTTAATATGTTATTTATAAATCCAAGGTATACTTGTAATATACTACTGAAAACTATTATTTTGAACAACTAAAGTATATTTAATATACTATCTATCAAACGATTTGGTTTTGGTTAGTGTTTAGATAACGGAACGAGTGTAATGTGATGAAAACATGGTAGATACGCCGCTGGTACTTCTTATATATAAGTGTTTTCATTGCATTACATACCGTGGCGTTATTTAGCACACTTGAGTTAACAATATTGGAACTGAAGTATATTTTAATATATTACTTATTCAACTTTCTTAAAACCAAGGTATATTTTATATATACCATAAACGTTTTATTAAAACATTGTTTTTCAAACAACTTAACTTATACAAACTCATTTTACATGGTTATTCAGTTAACCCTACATTATTCTCTTATTTATACATATCATCTGATCCTATCGTTTTTCAAATAATTTACAAGACAAAGCAAATTTACAAAGTTCATGACTAAACATTTTCTCAAACATAAGTCACGAACTCCGTTTTCACAAAACCTATGTATCTCACAGGCATTTTTATGCTGACGTACCTATTTTTACACATGTTTCAGGTGCTGTCTTGAGATGATTGTTGATGCATGCTACATTTAGGATGGACTCGTGCCTTAGCAACTTTAAAACTTGGAAGATCATAGTTGTACTTATGTGATTGTAATAGAACAACGAGTTCATTTAATCAATAAAACAATATTTAAATTTCCATGTGTTATGAAACAATGATTCTGTTACAACACTCCCCGACGTTTCCGCCACGTTTTGTTGTACCACGTGGTCAGGGTGTGACAGAAAAGTTGGTATCAGAGCTCATGGTTATAGGGAATTAGGTTATTAGTAATGCTTTGACCTAGTCTATAACCTTCCTAGGACCCTAACGCGAGTTTACTTGCGTTTAGTCATAAAACAACACCGTCACCTATCCTTAGGCGACGACCGCAACAAGAACATAAATTTCAAAACCGCTTTGAAAACTAATCATCTGTTCTAGGATGATTGATTACTAGGTTTTGAACCCTCTGTTATAAGGTTTTGAACCCCTTTGAATTTTCAAAACTCTCGTCAAAGTTGGTCTAAATATTGTGAACACATGCAAACTGGAAGGGTGGGTGCCTGTACCCTGAGTTTTCTGTCTAAGGCTAGAGTGTTCGTACAAATCCACATAATCGGACCAGTCACTCTTACCTGGGAACTCTTGGGGTGAGTGTCCACTTATAGGCGAGCATGTCTTCGCGATACATTATTTTGACCTATTTGCTTTGATTAATCACCAGGTCGTTTGTTGCTTTGTAGTAACAGACAGACGGCCACTATCCTTGCTTTCATCAGATTTGTTTCATCTCATTCTTTTCGTCTAATTCTCTCACTCGTTTCCTCTCATGTTTCCTCTTTTAGAATGCCTCCTCGACGTGACAATCAGATGGCGAATGCCGAACTGGCGGAAATCATCGCGCAACAAATGGCTGCTGCCTTCCCAATTCTTTATGCTCAAATAACTCAAGCCATCAACAACAACAATGCTCCATGCAATTTCAAGATTTTTAACTCAGCTAAACCGCTCAAGTTCAATGGTTCTGAGGGAGCAACTGGGCTTCTTCAATGGTTCGAGAGCATTGAGAATACTTTCCGTCACGTTCAGTGTCCTGAAAATCGCAAGGTCGAGTTTTCTTCGAGTGTGTTTCAGAAGAGGGCTCTTACATGGTGGAACGGGGTTATGAGAGACCGCGGTGCAGAGGTTGCATTAGCACAGACTTGGGCCGAGCTTAGGGCTCTTATGATGAAGGAGTTCTGTCCTCGTCATGAGCTTAGGGCTCTAGAAAGGGAATTTGATGATTTAAAGCAAGACAGTGGGGAACATCGAGCCTATACTGATCGCTATGAGGAATTGAGCTTGTTATGCCCTACTATGGTTACGCCTCTGGATAAGGCGATTGAGAAATACATTGATGGGCTTCCTGATGTAGTTCAGGACATCGTTACTGGCAGCAACCCTACTACTGTCAGACAAGCCATTGAATTGGCTGCCACTCTGACTGAATCCCAAATCAGGAAGCGCAAGCTGTTTCGGAAGGGCGACCTAAGACCATCTGACAAGACTGCTCATGTGGAACCAAAGGAAGAAAGTGCTGAGGTGTCCAAGAAGAAAAAGCGCAAAGCCTCTCAAAGCTACGCTGTAACTGCTCAAGACAAACAAGTTGCACCAAACCAGCCAACACAACCTCGTAAAAGACAAAACTATGTTGGTACTGCACCGTTGTGCAACAAATGCAACCGTCATCATCTAGAGCAAGAGCAGTGTCACAAATGTACCCACTGTGGGCGGTTGGGACATTTGATCAATGTTTGTCGTTATGCAAATCAAGCTGCTGCAAACCCTGCTGCTGTTCAAGCACGGTTCCCCCGAGGGTCATGTTATAACTGTGGTGACCTTACCCACTACAGGAACAATTGCCCAAGGCTTGTTAACATACCTCCAGCGCGTGGACGAGTGTTCAACATCAATGAGGCAAACATGAACAATGATGCAGCAGTGAACAATTAGTGTTTTGTATTTCCTTAGTTGCTATCTTTTGACACTTCAAGACAAATCCGTTGCCACATAAATAAAGATTTGTTGTTTTTATTTCTGCAAAATTTATGCGTTTGTGTGAATGCTTGATGCAACTTTATGATGTCAGCCCAACGACAAACTACTCGTATGGTTCTGTCATATTATGATCACTTGTGATCTCCCCAAGAACCTTAAACTCTCGTTTCTTTTAAGAAACAAAGTCAAACACTTATTGAGAATCCCTCTATCTTTATAGATAGATCTTCATAAATCGTTAAAGTGCCAAATGAAATCCATAGGTTGGATTCCTAGTGTGCCTTAATATCCATACCTAAGGATAACAAAATAAAGAATCAAGTTAACTAAATTTGTGCTTATGTATTTTCTTACATGTTTTGTGGTTGTATGTGATCCATCCAAATCCTCATAGAATCTTTCATATCTTCATACGAGAGATTCATAATGGGATATCCAAAGATACTATCTTAAACCCTTAATGGATTTCAACAGTGTAGTTAAGTCCCTCGGGTTATAAAGTATTATTCTATAATTGGACCTCTTGAAAGGTCTGCTTAAACAGATTGATTTTGAAAATCTGATTAGAAATATCATGTGATGATATAAAAAATGATTCCTTAAGCGGTCTATTTAAAGAGATCGTACGACGGTCTAGTTAAGAAGATCATGTGTTGATCTAGTTAAAAGATCGTTCGTTGATCGAATTAAAAGGATCCTTTGGTGGTCTAGTCAAATCGCTTCATATTTATTCAAGTAATTTTCCTACGGATTATGAAATGGACTGTGCGGACTGTGCAAGGAATTACGTAATTATGGAGGCCTACATAATTATGGAATTCAGTGCACAGGAACCACAGGAAGTTTCATCATGTGTTAAGACCTAGTGACAAGAATAATGATACGGGAGAAGTCTCGGACCTCGACCAATGTCATTTATTCTCACACTCCCCCAATTCTGATCTCAATCACACACCAAGTTTTCCCATGATAAGCCTTCATAAGAAACGTTCGTCAATCAGTAGTTCAAAATTTCATGTTTTACTATTTCAAGGAATTCACTCTGAGGGTTAACAAATTCGCTAAGAATCCTAACATGGCCCAGAGTTTTACCTAAGGGTTCAATGGATCTATTATAAGGCGAAACCTTCACAGCTGTCCTCACGTGTTTCCTCTAGAATTAAATTTCGGGACGAAATTTCCTAAAGTAGGGGAGACTGTGACACCTGTGTCACTTCAACCATCAAACAAATTCCAAACCAAGGAAATATTGTATTTCATACTTGGGATTTGTATAAATATGTGTATGCTTTGCACATATCAATTCTTGTTCAATTTCATACTCTACAACGCTTTCTAGAGAATTATACGCAAACTGGTGCATAAACGTACTCAGTTTAATGCGACAAATACTCCGGGAGACCATCATACACTTAACATACCTTAAATAACCTTTACATAACTTAGAAATAAGTTTTGAAGGCATTGGTATGGCAAAAACAAGTTAATTCGCTTACAGGGACTAAACTTGACAAACTGCGAAAGTATGCCAATTTGAACTGTAACGAACATTCCGGAACATGTCCATAAGTTAAACATACCATATATATCCTTTACAAAGCTTAGAAATAGGCTTTGAGGGGTTTGGTATGCTAAAACAAACTTTTGGATCATTCAGGGGCTAAAAGTGTCAAAAAGTGCACAAGTTTGCACTTTCGCGCATAACCTACGTTCTGAATACATCCGGACATCCGAAAATTTATGTAAGCATTATAATATTATGCCTTAGTGTTTGGCATGAGAAAAATCCATTCGTCGCGTCATTTGGATCATCTTTCGCGCTTATGCGCATTCCGTCGTACTTAAGCGAACATCGCGATCGTACGGCCAAACGAACCGACATCCGGAATATTTTTGAGCATATTTCAAGTCCCCTACACTTTAACTTCATCTTAGAGCCTTGAAATGAGGTTAACGGGGCTTAAACATGCCAAAAATGGGCCAAAATACGTGTTTCCGAAGTGCAGGGACCAAAATTGAAAATTCTGGTCTGGGAACCTTAGGCGGGGCGCGTAAGGATTTGCCAAATCCTTAGGCGGGCCGCGTGAACATGTCTGACAGAAAGATTTTGCATTTAATGCAGAATCTGGCCTTTCGTTCGATCAAGGGGCGATGCCTTTTCACCCAATGAAGAGCCAAGGGTCAAGTTCACTGAACTTATCCACTGGACACATGTACGCACGAGATCAAGGCACGATATTCGATAAAACGATCCTAACGGTTCCACTTTTCCTATAAATACCCCCCCCCCCCTTTTGTGTAAAAATCACAAAATCAGATCTTAAAGCTCTAAGTTGAAACCATTGTTTCATACCTGAGCTATTTGGTCTTGATTAGCACTCGGGGACCCTCCGTAAGTCTTCTTTCGCTCTTTTATTCGCTTTTCGAGTCCGAAAGTCAACGTTTTGTTGACTTTCTGCATTGACCAGCTTATGGTCGATGCGAAGTTCATGGAACTTCATAACGTGAGCGTGATCACGATGGTTATAGTCCGTAGTGACTATACCTACTGATCACCACGTTAACTAGGCCCAGTGACGAGTCGTAGTTTCGGCCAAAATGCGCATTCTTGCGTATTTTGTAACCAAACTACTCGTGGGCATCAAAGCCGTTTGTTTTGATGCCAAACCTGTTTCTAAACTTAGTTAAGCATGTTCTAACATGCTTAGCTCGTCACTTCTAGTTTAGTGCTTATATAGGGTCGTAAGGTAAGCGATTTAAACCATCGCTTATACTTTCGAACCCGACCCATTTGGTCGGTCATTAGGACCCGACCAAACACATTAGGTGACCATAGCTATAACCTTCCGAGGTTATACCGTGTGGTCGCAATGTTAGGCGTCCCGAACGCGTTCTACGCGAACGACGCGTTAGGGTAGCATAAGCTACCTAAACGGGTCGTGATGGACCGTAAGCACTTAGATTAGGTTTCATTTTAGTATGTAGGCTTTGCTAAGCCATATCACACGAGTCTCCATACTCGTTTGGTTTACGAACCCGCGTACTGTCCGATCCTTCCGATGTGGTCCGGTATATTAACATAGCTACCTATTAGGTGCCGTTTGATATCCCGTGATCTTTAGCATTATCTGGTTGTTATACAAGGAACTCAAAGCGATCTCAGTTGAGTACATAGTTCCCCTCTTTTACTGTTTTCTGAACTGTTTTGGGGTGAAGCATGTGTACCTATCTGTTATTTTCATGATTTCCAAAGTATAATTGATTATACATAATAGTATTTATCTTTTGACAAACTAAATGACTATCTATGGTTTAAACACTGATTTCTCAAAAATTACCAAAGTAATTGTTGGAATAGTACTTATTTTGTTCACCAGACCGATTGGTAGTATGATATAGCGCTATAGGACTAGACACCCCATTCCTGTTGTCATGGAATGTCTGAAACCAATTCGTTTCTCCATCCAAATAGGGATTTCCTTTGTGGTATCCCTATAGTCTCAAAGGTGTAGTTTGATGCACCAGGTCTGAATGAATTCTTAAATCGCACCTTTAAGGTATATTTTGATATACTCCCAAAAAGTATAGTTTGATATACTCTCATGTGTGGTGTTGTACAGAACCAACATATATTTTGTAATCATCCAAAGCATATTGTGATATGTTACTTACATAACTAAAACATAGTTTAATATGTTATTTATCACATCCAAAGCATATACTGATATGTTAGTTACAAAACTAAAACATGGTTTAATATGTTATTTATAAATCCAAGGTATACTTGTAATATACTACTGAAAACTATTATTTTGAACAACTAAAGTATATTTAATATACTATCTATCAAACGATTTGGTTTTGGTTAGTATTTAGATAACGGAACGAGTGTAATGTGATGAAAACATGGTAGATACGCCGCTGGTACTTCTTATATATAAGTGTTTTCATTGCATTACATACCGTGGCGTTATTTAGCACACTTGAGTTAACAATATTGGAACTGAAATATATTTTAATATATTACTTATTCAACTTTCTTAAAACCAAGGTATATTTTATATATACCATAAACGTTTTATTAAAACATTGTTTTTCAAACAACTTAACTTATACAAACTCATTTTACATGGTTATTCAGTTAACCCTACATTATTCTCTTATTTATACATATCATCTGATCCTATCGTTTTTCAAATAATTTACAAGACAAAGCAAATTTACAAAGTTCATGACTAAACATTTTCTCAAACATAAGTCACGAACTCCGTTTTCACAAAACCTATGTATCTCACAGGCATTTTTATGCTGACGTACCTATTTTTACACATGTTTCAGGTGTTGTCTTGAGATGATTGTTGATGCATGCTACATTTAGGATGGACTCGTGCCTTAGCAACTTTAAAACTTGGAAGATCATAGTTGTACTTATGTGATTGTAATAGAACAACGAGTTCATTTAATCAATAAAACAATATTTAAATTTCCATGTGTTATGAAACAATGATTCTGTTACAACACTCCCCGACGTTTCCGCCACGTTTTGTTGTACCACGTGGTCGGGGTGTGACATCGCGCTACGCGACAGGGTCAAATTTCGTGTATAAATAACTCGATCGTTAAAAGTAGAATTATACACGGAGATATGCTCTGTTTACCACAATTAACACACACAAATCTCGAATCGCTGCCGCAATCAGGGTAATAACTCGATCGCTATTACGATTCAACGTCCGATCGATTGTAACTATCCAACGAAATTCCAGGTGCTGCTCAATTGAGCTTATACTTTGATTATTCGTCGTGATTTCGACTTGAATATTAGAGAGCTGTTCGAATTCGGACTATGCTCTATTATTCGTTGTGAATCCGATTGACTTATCGAGTATTGCACTGATTAATCGTTGTGAAGGTTTAATCTCGTGAATTGTCGTAATTGCTGTATTAGTTACAAACCCGTTTGTGTGAATTAGGCTAATCAGTAGACTAGACTCTGCCCAAATTGAATCAGCAATATATCAAGGATATATGTAGACTAAACTTTGCCCGTAGAAATCTGCAATGTGAGTTCATTTCTCTTTTCTCACCGTTTGTGAGTTCATACTCTTTTATCACAGTTTTATCACTCTTTGTGAAACAATTATATTACAAAATGCTTTCTAAAAATCCTAAATGGTTACCAGTTATACTTACAGTGATTAAGTTATTATATTTTATAAATAACTACTGGTATGGGAGGTATTATACATTATTTGATAGTTTGGTAGTTTTGTTTAAGAAAATTGAGAATCTGTACCAGAGACCAATTTGTAGAATTCGAAGTGATAATGGTACTGAGTTCAAAAACAGTAAGATGGAGGAATACTGTGATGAAAGAGGTATACTGCATGAGTTTAGTGCTCCGTACACTCCTCAGCAAAATGGAGTTGCAGAACGCAAGAACCGGACGCTAATCGAGACAGCCAGAACGATGCTTGCAGATTCCAAGTTACCAATCAATTTCTGGGCTGAAGCTGTTTCTGCTGCATGCTATACTCTCAATAGAGTTCTTACTGTGAAGAAGTTCAACAAGACGTGTTTTGAGCTAATCAATAAACGCAAGCCGAATTTGAAATATCTAGAACCGTTTGGGTCACCCTGTACGGTAATAGAGTCACATGGCAAGCTTGGTCCGAAGAACTTTGAAGGAATATTTGTTGGATATTCAGGTCCTACACGGCGTGTTTTTGTTCCAAGCGAAAAGCGTATTATTGAAGCAGCAAATGTTGAATGTCAGGGTTATACAATGCCGCCTCAGAATCCTGGTGATTCATGGCGTTTTAATTATGACAAACTTTGGGAATCGTTTGACATGAGAGAAGAATCAGAGGAAGAGGAAGATTTTTTTTGATGAGCTGGATATTTTACGAGAATATGAATCGTCGCTCAGGTTTCCAGCAGAGTATTCTAGCAGACCTCGGGAGACTTCAAATGATGATGAAGCAGGTCCTAGTAACGCTGGTGAACATGATGATGAAGTTGCTCCTGGTACTCAGTCGGAGGTGAATGATGATCAAGAAGCTGAACATATGCCAGTTTTTGACCATGGTGATTCAGATCTTGAGGGGGAGCAGATCCAGTTGTCAAGTCAAACAAACCAAGTTGGTGAACAAGATGCAGAGCAGAATGTTACTAATCTGGAGGGAAATGTAGAAGTTCCAAGCGAAGTGATGCCGCGAACTCTTTCTTATCATCCAGAGGAGTTGATAATAGGAGAATTGCAATCAGGCGTGCGGACGAGACGTCAAATTGACCAGGGCTTAACATGTTTTTATTCTACAGTAGCACCTTTACAAACTGAATTTTCATTAAGTTGTTTTATCTCGCAGGTCGAACCGCGGACTTACAAAGAGGCGCTTACTGAAGACTCTTGGGTCATAGCGATGCAAGAAGAATTAAGTCAGTTTGAGAAGTTAGGTGTGTGGAAGTTGGTTGATCTACCGGATGGTCAAAGAAAAATCAATACAAAATGGGTTTTCAAATGTAAGAGGGACGACAGAGGAGTGGTTGTAAGGAACAAAGCTCGACTCGTTGTTCAGGGCTTTAGTCAACAGGAAGGGATTGATTTTACCGAAGTCTATGCTCCTGTCGCACGACTAGAGGCTATCAGAATTTTCCTAGCATTTGCGTCTTGGAAGAATTTCAAAGTATTTCAGTTAGATGTTAAATCAGCGTTTCTTTATGGGAAGGTCAAAGAGGAGGTTTATGTTGGTCAGCCGCCGGGCTTTACTGACCCAATCCACAAGAACAAAGTTTATTTGCTGGACAAAGCGTTGTACGGTCTACATTAGGCGCCGAGAGCCTGGTACGAGACTTTGTCTCAACACCTACTCGCTAACCAGTTCATCCGTGGAAAAGTGGATGCCACTCTCTTCACTAAAGTCGTTGATGGTCATCTTCTGATAGTACAAATTTATGTAGACGATATTATTTTTGGGTCGACGAATGAGAAATTATGCAAAGATTTTGAACAGGTGATGAAGCAGAAATTTGAAATGTCTTCAATGGGGGAGATGAAATTCTTTCTGGGATTACAAGTTGAACAACTTCCTGAAGGGATTTTCATTCATCAAACGAAGTACGTGCATGATATTCTGGAGAAATTTGGAATGTCAAGTTCTACTCCAGCTGCTACCCCACTTGCGACTAATCATGGGATTCACCCGGATCTCACCGGAGACAGGGTTGATGAGACACTTTATCGATCCATGATAGGTTCTTTGATGTACCTAACTGCTTCACGTCCTGACATCATGTACCCAACGTGCCTCGCAGCAAGATTTCAGTCTAACCCGAGAGAATCGCACATGATTATTGTGAAGAGGATTTTACGTTACTTGAAAGGCACACCCACATTGGGGTTGTGGTATCCTCGCAAAGGCGATTTTACACTCGAAGGGTTTTCCGATTCGGATTTCGGATGCTGCAAAGTCAACGCGAAATCAACAACTGCAGGATGCCAGTTTTTTGGTCCGAGATTGGTCACTTGGCAGTGTAAGAAACAAACATCTGTGGCGCTATCTACATGTGAAGCAGAGTATGTGTCTGCTAGCAGTTGCTGCTCTCAGATCTTGTGGATACAGCAACAGATGCGCGATTACGGTTTGCAGTTTCTTAACACACCTCTGTTTGTTGATAATGAGGCCGCGATTAATATAACTAAAAATCCAGTACATCACGCTAAAACTAAACATATTGAGATTCGTCATCACTTTATTCGCGATTGCTTTGAGAAAAAGTTGATACGAATTGAGAAAATCCACACTTACGAACAAAAAGCTGATTTGCATACCAAAGCTTTTGATAAAAATCGCTTTCAATATTTGTTAAAACTTAATGGTATGAAATTGCTTTCGGTGTCGGATGGGGTTGTGAGCGTTGATGAGAGTACTGTTGCGGATGAAGATGAGAAACAATCTGCGATGGTTTGTCGATTTTTTACGTGTTTTGGTATTTAGAGGGAGATAGATAGTTGTACATATTTTATTTTCAGAAAAATACAAAAACAGTAAAAAAATGAAAAAAAATCCAAAAACATGATAAAATTGAAAAAGAGCTGGTGTATATAGGGAAAATGATAGTACATCAGCTAGACAATTACGGTATGCTAAAGATTTGGAAAGATAAAATGAGTTAAACAGTCTCACTAATGATGTGTCGATAGGTTTTTGTACATTTAGTAGATTCATTTGGGATATAAACCTAAAATTTCAAACTGGTGAAATTCGTGGGGAACACTACTTGGATATATAGGTAACCCCTGAAATCTCGTTTGAAAGGTCTCGTATTCTGATATACTAGGCGGTTATACTCTATGATGTCTGGGGTATTATTCCGGGACTTCTGCTGAACGGTGGTTCTGACCTAGTCCCTGGCTAATACTTTCACCAAAATGCTTGAAACATAGCATAAAGCCCTCAGCTGATTAGACGATAAAATTGATAATCAGTTGTTGTAGCTAAAAGATTCTCTAAAGGGAACACATTGCAAAGTCGAAGCTGATATCTCTCTGCTGAACGGAAGTTCTGACCTGAGATCCCTCAGTTCTCGCATACCCCAATTTATGTACAGACATCATTGTAGTATCTTTGCCTGTAAGACTGAATATTGGGATTCTGGATACGGGAGTATATTCAAGAGGTGGGACACATGAATTGATCTTTGTTCTTAAAACACTTAAACGATATCCTGAATAGATTGAAGTTTGTATGAGAATTTAAGATGGATCAGTATATCGACAATCGAGGTGAATTGTTTAAGTCTGAGTATGTAATGTAGCTTAACGGTACTTGTAATATGTCTGAAAAGCTGATATGATTCCCAGACACACTCACAAAAATAATTTTTGTAAATAGTTTATTTTCTGCAATTTAAGTTTTCTGTTATTTCATTTCTTAGTTTAGACCATTTTAAAATCCAAAAAGATTTTATTTCTGCTTTGTTTTAGACAAACCAGAGTGGAAAGTTGATTGTCGGATTCTAGCAAAATGAAGCAGATGCAGGAGATTCTGAGCTGAAGATCGAGGAGAGCTTACATTGTTGGAAAATGTTTGGTTTCAAAGTTATAATCAAGTTCATTAAGTTGATACTTGTTATTTTTCAGAAAATTGGAAAATTGTTTTACTAAATCAGTTTGTTTTGTCAAAAGATCAACCAGGGTCATTAAATTGAACTTGGTAGATTAATCAAGTATACAGGGTCATTAAATTGAACTTGTAAACTTGAGTGGATTTTTAAAACTGATTGAAGTTGTGTTTATTGTTTGACAAGATAGAATGTAATGTTATTGGTTGAGTAACAGGTTTGGACGATGTTTCCTAACGGAGGCTAATTGCAAAAGCTTGAACCAGACATCTCAAGATTCCAGCATAATGAGAGGGGGAGTCAGTGAGAGGGGGAGTCTGGATCAACAGCTAATGGGAAGCTTGTAGATAAGGCTAGAAGTCAGTTCAGGAACCTGTGAAGAATGCTTGAGGTGACAGACAGAGTTGGTAAAAAGACAAAGACTAAAGACTGTGGATCTGAAGATGCTAAAAAGACTACGTCAACATCCAAGGGGGAGTCTGTTGATGCACGGAATGTCTGTTGACTGCGTCTACATGAAGTCTGAAGTCAAGATTAGTCTATAGGGGTCAAAATGTAAATATTGTATAATATAGACTTAGGACCGCTTTTGTGTCATGGTTTTAGTCTTGGACCGCTTTTATGACACTAGCCTGGACCGCTTATGTGACAAAGGTGCTGGTTCGCTTTTATGACATGTCACATGAGCGATCCAAGATGTCTATATATAGGTTTGGGCGGTTCATCATTTGTAACAGTGAATGTATGTGCTGAGGTGCCGAAACTCTGCTGAAATTTTATCAGAAAGCAATACAAACACAAGGAATTAAAAGGATTAGCTGTTGTTACTTTACTTACGTTGATTCCGCCTTCGTATGTGAAGATGAACTACTTCGACTGACTTTTCGGGTCATAGAACGGTCCAACATTACCCCTCGCGTAGCGCGACGCCCATGGGGGGTACCCCTCGCGCTACGCGACAGGGTCAAATTTCGTATATAAATAGTAGAGGTTGGGACTTGAATTCTGGCACAAAATCGACGTTAAAAGTCGAATTATACACGGAGTTATGCTCTGTTTACCACAATTAACACACACAAATCTCGAATCGCTTCCGCAATCAGGGTAATAACTCGATCGCTATTACGATTCAACGTCCGATCGATTGTAACTATCCAACGAAAGTCCAGGTGCTGCTCAATTGAGCTTGTACTTTGATTATTCGTCGTGATTTCAACTTGAATATTAGAGTGCTGTTCGAATTCGGACTATGCTCTGTTATTCGTTGTGAATCCGATTGACTTATCGAGTATTGCACTGATTAATCGTTGTGAAGGTTTAATCTCGTGAATTGTCGTAATTGCTGTATTAGTTACAAACCCGTTTGTGTGAATTAGGCTAATCAGTAGACTAGACTCTGCCCAAATTGAATCAGCAATATATCAAGGATATATGTAGACTAAACTTTGCCCGTAGAAATCTGCAATGTGAGTTCATTTCTCTTTTCTCACCGTTTGTGAGTTCATACTCTTTTATCACAGTTTTATCACTTTTTGTGAAACAATTATATTACAAAATGCTTTCTAAAAATCCTAAATGGTTACCAGTTATACTTACAGTGATTAAGTTATTATATTTTATAAATAACTACTGGTATGGGAGGTATTATACATTATTTGATTCTCGTTACTATTACCCAGGAAGTTAGCATGACCACAATTATAACTAATATTATTCTTAACATTAAATTGTTATGTATAAATTTAAATGATGCATACCATAATAAAATGGTCAAGTATAATACTTTTAGTCAGGTTACTATACCCTGATATTACAATTAGTGAATTAACATATTTTGATAAGTTATAATAATTGATATGCAATGTCATTATTCTGGATTGCATGATAGATAATATATATTGACAAAGTAATGTTATGAGACATCAATATGTCCAAAGACACTAGTTGAAAGAATGATCAACAGTGTTATAATTAGAATCACTAGTTGAAAGAATGATCAACAGTGATAATGTCCAGGAACACTAGTTGAAAGAATGATCAACAGTGTTATAATTAGAATCACTAGTTGAAAGAATGATCAACAGTGATAATGTCCAGGAACACTAGTTGAAAGAATGATCAACAGTGTTATAATTAGAATCACTAGTTATTTGATTAATTCACTATTGGATGAAAGTAAACCAATGAGTGATATTATTGCTGTTATATTGGAATGGCTATTATGTGACAAAATACTGATTGAGTAAGGTAAATGCAAATAAATATAAAACCTTAATACTGTAAGGTATAACAATATATTTGTATAAAAATGGAATGATCTCACTCAGCATTTCCCGCTGACAAAACCTTTTTCAAACATGTTTCAGGTAATTATCATAAGGCTGGGTACGGCACTGAAAGGCATCAAGAAATGGCTTATTAAAGAAATATTGTTTTATAAAACAAAACTTATCTTTTTAAAAGGGGGATTTATCCTATCTATTTAAATCAAATCCGGTGTTTTCTAAACTCTGATATTTTTCCTAACTCACGGTCCTGATGAAAATTCCGCTGCAATGTTTTTCAAAAATAATCACCGGTACCACGGGACTGCTCACGTCACCCGATTACGTCCAGGGTGGGTCGGGGGTCGTGACAACTACATACGGTTTATCAAGGATTTCTCGAAGATTGCTCAGCCACTTACACTACTGACACAGAAGGGTGTCACCTATCGCTGGGGAGAGCCCCAGGAGACTGCTTTCAGCACCTAAAGGATAGACTTTGCAGTGCACCTATCCTCTCATTACCAGAGGGCACGGACGATTTCGTAGTATATTGTGACGCATCCATCCAAGGTCTTGGATGTGTGTTGATGCAGCGCGATAAGGTCATTGCTTACGCCTCGCGCCAACTTAAGATTCACGAACGGAACTACACGACGCACGATTTAGAGCTGGGAGCTGTTGTTTTCGCGCTTAAGATATGGCGACACTACCTGTACGGTACCAGGTGCACGATTTACACCGATCACAGGAGTCTCGAGCATATCCTTAAGCAAAAGGATTTGAACATGCGTCAACGACGATGGGTTGAACTACTGAACGATTATGAATGCGCTATTAAGTACCATCCAGGCAAAGCCAACGTTGTGGCTGACGCCCTCAGTCGGAAAGACACTCTACCACGGCGCGTGCGAGCGCTACAGCTTACGATTCAGTCTAGCCTTCTGCACAGATACGAGATGCTCAGGTAGAAACATTGAAACCCGAAAATGTCAAAGCTGAAGCCTTACGCGGCTCACGACAACGAATGGAACAGAAGGCAGACGGTGCCTACTATGTAACGGGGCGTATTTGGGTCCCACTTTATGGCGGTCTACGCGAACTGGTAATGGACGAAGCTCACAAGTCTCGCTACTCGGTACACCCAGGGTCGGATAAAATGTACCACGACATCAGAACTACTTACTGGTGGCCTAGCATGAAGGCCCACATCGCTACATACGTTGGAAAATGCTTGACCTGTGCGAGAGTCAAGGTCGAATACCAGAAACCAGCGGGCCTACTTCAGCAGCCTAAGATACCGCAATGGAAATGGGAAGAAATTTCCATGGATTTCGTTACAGGCCTACCTAGATCCCAGCGGGGAAATGATACCATATGGGTGATCGTGGATCGACTCACCAAGTCTGCACACTTCCTAGCTATCAAGGAAACGGATAAGTTCTCCACTCTCGCAGACATCTACCTTAAGGAAGTTGTTTCGAGGCACGGGGTGCCCACTTCCATCATTTCGGATCGGGATGCACGATTCACATCAGAACTATGGCAAGCCATGCACAAATCTTTCGGCTCACGGTTAGACATGAGCACAGCATATCATCCTCAGACGGATGGGCAGTCTGAGCAAACGATCCAAACTCTTGAAGACATGCTTCAGGCATGCGTAATAGATTTCGGCAACGGCTGGGAAAAGCATCTCCCTTTGGTGGAGTTTTCGTATAATAACAGTTATCACACAAGCATACAAGCCGCTCCATTCGAGGCATTGTACGGGCGTAAATGCCGGTCACCTCTCTGTTGGGCAGAGGTGGGGGTAGCCAGATCACGGGTCTAGAAATTGTGGTGGACACCACAGAAAAGATTGCACAGATACGACAACGCATGGCGGCAGCACGCGACCGTCAGAAAGCCTACACGGACAAGCGTAGAAAGCCATTGGAATTTCAGGTCGGGGACCGGGTTTTACTAAAAGTCTCACCCTGGAAGGGTGTGGTTCGTTTTGGCAAACGGGGCAAACTAAATCCGCGGTACGTCGGACCGTTCGAAATCATTGAGAAAATCGGCAAAGTAGCCTACAAGTTGAACCTACCAGCTGAACTCGGGGCAGTTCACAATGTATTTCACGTGTCGAATCTGAAGAAGTGCCTATCAGATGAGACCCTTATCATTCCTTTTAAGGAACTCACTATTGACGAGCGGTTGCAGTTCGTCGAGGAACCAGTAGAAATCACGGACCGGGATGTGAAGGTCCTCAAAAGCAAGAGAATCCCTCTTGTTCGAGTACGTTGGAACTCCAAACGTGGCCCAGAGTACACCTGGGAACGCGAAGACAGGATGACAGAAAAGTACCCCCAGTTATTCGGAACCAATACAACCACTACTGAGGCTGAAGCTACTACTTCGGAATTTCGGGACGAAATTCCAGATCAACGGGGGGAGGATGTGACACCCCAGGAAAACCAGTGAACGTTATAACCTACCTAGCTTCCTCAGTGAGTGCATACCAAATTTCGGGACGAAATTTCTTTATAGTTGGGGATAATGTGACAACTCGTACTTTAGACTTACTTTATGTAACGTTACGTGCTTATGTGATACTTTCATTTAAATGAATGCTATGTTATTTGCTACGTGTGTTGTGTATATAATGTGTATATATGTTAATGAAACCGATCGCACAACACCCATTTGATCGCACAAGGCTAACCGGTCGCACAAGCCCTTTTTGGGCCACACCTTGTAATCGGATACCATACACCATTAGGCAGCCGAGTTGGGCTCGGCCCACTCCCCACTTGCAAACACAAAACCAAATGTAGGGGTTTGATTTTCATTGTTTTGCAAAAACACATTAACACACACAAACCCTAGAAGCTCTCTCTCTCTCTCTCGTGTGTTTTGGAACCCGACGGCAAACATCCTTCGAAGCTCGTGAACCGAATCGATCCCCCTACTTTCACCCGGTTAGTACATGTTCACCGATTCCATGCTTGGTGATGTTGATGTTATATTTGTTTTGATTTCATATGATTACTGTAGGGTTATGCATGCTAGTAACTCGGTTCATAAGTTGTATGATATTTTGAATGCACGATAACCGGATTGAAGGCTATTGCTACTATTATTGTTCTTGTTCGAATATATGTTAATTAACCGGTTGTGATATTATGATAAGGGGTTATGATTTAGGTTGCATGATAGTTGATAATTCTATCAATCACATGAATCCGATTATATGTTCTGCATGTTGGCATATAGATGTTCTTGAGATGATAAGAATGTAGATGAACATGTTTGATTTCTGAATAAACTGTGATTTGATCCAAATTGTGAAACTGCCAAAGATGTTTGCTAATTTTACGGAACTGATTGAGCTGCAAATTATGGAAATTAGGAAGTTGGTTACATTCTGATCTGGACACGGGTTGCGAGTCGAGATCTCCTAGTCTCGACTCGAGACCTCACACCGGCACACAACAGCACAACTCGAGACCATGGTTGCGAGTCCCGTTGCGACTCGAGACCGGACCATGACGAGTCGAGATCAGCTCTTGCGACTCGAGACACTCCTGTTGCGACTCGAGATCGCTGGTTGCGACTCGAGACCAGTTATACATGCACACTGTTTTGGACTTACACTGTCACGGGCCCAACCGAGTGGGCCAAGTAATTGGACTTACGTACTTGATTGCAAATTGGACTGTCTATGTTAGCTGGGCCGGGTATAGTTTGGGCTTAGACATCCGAATCGCACACGTGGTGAATTGCTATACGTTGATTGTTTGCATGCTATACGTGTTTGCTATGATTCATGAGTGCATTACTTGAACCAAACCTGACTTGTATAATAACCATGGTAGGACGTGGTTGACCACTTACTAGCTTACCTGTACTTTCTGTGTATCTGCCGAGCAACCCAAGGTGAGTTCACACATGCCAAGGCATGGGGTTCCCAGGGTGGGAATAGGGATTTAATGATTTACTGTACATACATAGATGGTAGAACCTACTGCTAGACTAGTAACACTTATTGAACGATCTTCGCACACCTGCCAAGGGTTGGCCGCGATATTATGACTGACTTCGCACACCTGCCTTTGGAAGGCCGCGAACTGTAATCTACTAATCTTCGCACACCTGCCTGGTAGGCCGCGATACAATCAAAACCTAGTCTAGAATACTCGGGAGGAACATCCCCTAATATCTTCGCACACCTGCCTGGGAGGCCGCGATACGAACTAACCGATATACGACTTAATGAACGAACAAAACGCTACTCACACTATACTATTACTGAACTGTTAACTGTGAACTCGCTCAACTAGTTGTTGATTATCTGCTGCATGCCTTGCAGGACCTTAGGTACATTATGGAGCTTGCACAGGGAGGAGCAGGTCGTTGTGGGATACGGATCGTGAACGATATTTGAACTCATAACTTATTTTGGGTTTTCATTATTATGCTTCCGCTACTTAAACAAAGTTTGGTTTTTGAAACATCAATCATGTCGTGATGAATTACTTCATCTACTTTTATTATTAAATGCTATGTTTGATATGATTGATGGCTTGATCCTGGTCACGTCACGCCTCCAAGCGGTGGTACTCCGCGTGTGGGATTTTGGGGGTGTGACAAACTAGGTTAAAACTCTTAGTTGGTTGACTCTTGTTTATTTATTCGTTTAAAATCTTTAATATTAAGATTTATATTTTCGGGGTGTTACAAGTCCACCCCCCTTAAAAGGGGTTTCGTCCCCGAAACCAAATCACGTACCGAATAAAGTAGGGTAAAGCCGTTGCATCTCCTCTTCAGATTCCCATGTGGTATCCGCCCCTTTCTTGTGTTCCCATTTGACCCTCACTTGGTTAATCTCTTTGTTCCTTAGGGTTTTCACCTTACGATCTAAAATCGCAATAGGTCTTACCACATAGTTGAGGCTGTTATCCACCTCGATATCATCGTAGTGGATATGAGCGGTCTCATCGGCCAAACATTTTCGAAGATGTGACACGTGGAATGTGTTATGTATCCCACCCAACTCTTCGGGTAATTCAAGACGATATGCTACTTTACCAACCCGTTCAGTGACTCTAAATGGCCCAATAAATCTTGGGCTTAGTTTTCCCCTTTTTTCTGAATCTAATAATACCCTTCCATGGGGAAACTTTTACCATAACCATATCGCCAACCTGAAATTCAATTGGCCTATTTCTTTTATCTGCATATGCCTTTTGCCGGTCTTGAGCCGCTTTCAAGTGTGCCCGAACTATGTTGATTTTCGCATTTGTAGTTCGGATTATATCGGCAGGTGCTAGCCCCCGCGGACCCACTTCTCCCCAACATACCGGGGTCCGACATTTTCTGCCATATAATAGCTCATACGGGGCCATTTTAATACTCGCGTGATAGCTATTGTTATATGCAAATTCGACCAAGGGTAAATGGACATCCCAACTACCTCCAAAGTCAATAATGCAAGCACGCAGCATATCTCCCAACGTTTGTATTGTTCTTTCGCTCTGCCCATCCGTTTGTGGATGGTAAGCAGTGTTAAGGAACAATTTAGTTCCCATTTGTTCTTGGAATTCACGCCAGAATTTCGAAGTAAACCGAGTATCTCTGTCTGACACAATGGATATCGGTACCCCATGCCTTGCTATGATTTCATTGGTGTATACTTCCGACATTTTCTCAGACGTATAAGTCTCACGAATCGGAATAAAGTGAGCACTTTTAGTTAACCTATCCACGACTACCCATATAGCATCAAAACCACGGCTTTTTTAGGCAGTTTGGTCAATAGGTCCATCGTAATTTGTTCCCATTTCCAAACCGGGATTTCTAACGGTTGAAGTTTACCATATGGCTTTTGGTGTTCCGCCTTAACTTGTAGGCAAGTCAAACACTTTTCCACGTATTTCACGGTGTCCCGCTTCATTCCGGGCCACCAATAGTTTTGCTTCAAGTCATTATACATCTTGGTCGCTCCCGGATGAATGGAATAACGAGATTTATGAGCTTCATCAAGTAGAAGCTTCTTAACCTCACATGTGTTAGGGACCCAGATTCTATTAAAACGAGTCTTTAGGCCGTGACTGCCTATCTCAAGGTCTTTAACTTGGCCGATAATTCTTTCCTTTTTCCAGTTTTCCGCCTTTACAGCTTCCTCCTGTGCTTCTCGAATTCGCTCTAGTAAGCTTGAAGTCACAACAAGTTGCATTGATCGTACCCGTATCGGGGTATAATCTGCTCTGCGACTCAGCGCATCGGCCACTACATTGGCCTTCCCAGGGTGGTAATGTATTTCACAATCGAAATCTTTGACTGTTTCCAAACACCGCCTTTGTCTCATGTTTAATTCCTTCTGATCGAAGAAATATTTCAAGCTTTTATGGTCGGTAAAAATTGTAAATTTTACCCCGTACAAATAATGCCTCCATATCTTTAAGGCAAACACCACCGCCGCCAATTCCAAGTCATGAACCGGGTATTTCTTTTCGTGAACCTTCAATTGCCTCGAGGCATAGGCGATGACCTTACCTCGTTGCATCAAAACACACCCGAGCCCTAAATGGGAAGCATCCGAGTAAACTTCCATGTCGTCAGTCCCTTCCGGTAATGTCAACACCGGAGCGTGGGTCAATCTTTCTTTGAGCGTTTGGAAAGCTTCCTCTTGCTTAACGCCCCATACAAACTTTTCCTCCTTGCGAGTCAATTTGGTCAATGGCAAGGCAATTTTGGAGAAATCCTGTATGAATTTCCGATAATACCCCGCAAGCCCTAAAAAGCTTCGGATTTCTGAGGGGTTTCTTGGAGGGTTCCATTTTGACACCGCTTCTACCTTGGACGGATCCACTAGTACTCCATCGGTACTAATGATATGTCCAAGAAATTGCACCTCTCTTAGCCAGAAAGCGCACTTAGAAAATTTTGCATATAGCTTTTCTCGTCTGAGGGTGTCTAATACTTCCCGCAAATGACACACATGCTCAGCTTCATTTTTCGAATATACCAAATTGTCATCGATAAATACGATTACCGACTTATCCAGCATGGGTTTGCAAACCCGGTTCACGAGGTCCATGAAAGCCGCGGGTGCATTTGTCAATCCAAAGGGCATTACAAGGAACTCATAATGCCCGTACCGTGTACGAAAGGCCGTCTTCGGGACGTCTTCCTCCTTGACCTTCAATTGGTGATAACCAGATCGGAGATCAATTTTGGAGAACCAACTTGCTCTTTGTAGTTGGTCAAACAAATCATCAATTCTTGGAAGTGGGTATCGATTCTTCACCGTGAGTTTGTTTAACTCTCGGTAATCAATACACATGCGCATACTGCCATCCTTCTTCTTCACGAACAAGACTGGTGCGCCCCACGGAGACACACTCGGTCGGATAAACCCCTTGTCAAGAAATTCCTGAATTTGAGATATCAATTCTTGTAACTCCGACGGTGCAAGTCGGTATGGCACCTTGGCCACCGGTTTCGCGCCCGGAATCAACTCGATTCCGAACTCTACCTCCCGTTCTGGTGGTACCCCCGGTAGTTCTTCCGGAAACACATCTTCGTAATCTCGCACCACCGGTACATTCTCAATTTTGAGGGGTTCTTTTTCCGTTTCGCTCGCGTATACCATATAGGCCTTGCATCCATGTTTCATGAGTTTATGGGCTTCTGGCATTGTGCATATCACCGGGTTACCTCCTTTTTCACCATATATCGTAACTTGTTTTCCACTAGGAGACGTTAGTTTTATTTCCTTTCGGAAACAAACCACTTTCGCGTGGTAACAGGATAGCCAATCCATTCCCACTATCACATGGAATTCTCCCATCGACATCGGAATCAAGTCTATCGCGTATTCCTTGTCATCAATGTTCATTGTACAGTTTTCACATACAACGCAAACAATAAAGCTTTTGTTATTACCTATCTCTACTTCTAAAGGCATAGGTAATTTTGTTAGAACAAATGAAGGGTGCCGAATAAACCCATATGAAACAAAGGATTTATTCGCACCAGTATCAAATAACACACGTGCGGGAATTGAGTTTACAGTGAATATACCTGAGACCACCTCAGGTTCGACCTTTGCTTCAGCAGCGGTCAATTGGAAAGATCTTGCTTTTGCTTTCGAGGCTTCACCTTTCGAGTCTTGCCCTTCTTTCTTTCCAACCAGTTCCGGGCATTCCGATTTCTTGTGACCCGTTCGGTAACAGTTGTAACAAACAGTCACTTTCTCCGGGCATGATATAGCCATATGTCCCGTTTTTCGACATATGGGACAAGGCTTATCTTTGAAGCGACATTCACCCTTATGATTCTTGCCACAAATCTTGCAACTTGGTGTACCACCCTTTGTATCTGATTTCTTCGTTGTTTCATTCGTTCTTGCTTTCTTGGCAGGGCTTGGATTTACGTCTTATGCCCTTCGTTCACCTCGTTCTATACTCTTTTTCAGTTCGATTTCCCTTTCCCGAGCGGCATTGACAATCTCGGTAAGGGTCTCGTATTTTGAAGGGGTGATGAACTCCCTATACTCTGCACTTAGCATGTTATGGTAGTAATAAACCTTTTGCTCTTCATTCGTTATCAGATCATCGCAGAACTTCATCTTGTCCATAAACATCCCTGTGATCTTGTCTATGGATTCACCTTTGTGTCTGAGTTGCATGAACTCTTCCTTGATCTTGTTTATGACCGCTTTGGGACTATGGTGTTTAAGAAACGGCGTCTTAAACTCCTCCCATGTCATGGTATTAGCCACTTCACTTCCAATCTCCTTCTTTTTATTATCCCACCAGTCTTTTGCTTGACCTCTTAATTGACCCGTACCATAAGCTACGTAGTCATTCTCATCGCAATGAGTTCTCTCGAATACTCCCTCGATATCGCCTATCCATCGTTGACACACAATTGGATCGACCTCCCCATTATATATGGGTGGTTTACAAGCCATGAATTCCTTGTACGAACAAGGCTTTCGTCCTCCAGATTTTTCCTTTGCTAGATTCGAGTTATCCTCTAGCTTCTTGATTCTTTCTTCTACTACTGATAAAACCGTATTTTGGATTTTATCAATGAAGTTCGATAAACTGTTTTCGATCGCCTTTCCAACCTCCTCGACAATCACTATTCTCATTTGTTCGGTGACTCTTGGCACCGCATCACCGTCACCTCCACCCGCCATCTTTAGTACTGAAATGTTTACATATATTGTTAAACATTCCATTTGTAACACATGCTTTACTTGTTTTGATTTTATCAAGTTCATAACTTGATTTAATCATTCTTGTTTCATGCATTTCTTGTATTTGAGTGAGCTTACACACCCTTTTCATGCATATTTGTTCACGATTTATTTCTATATTCTCTAATTTCTACTTAAATGATTAACTCTTACCGGATGTTTGATCAAGCTTGAACCGAACACTTATTGGCAACCTTGGGCTCTGATTACCAACTTGTAAGACCAAGTTTATAATACTAAATGTTTATAAGTTAGAACCATACGTTTAGTGCCAAAAGTTCAGAGTTTACAAAATGTTTTTAAAGATTTAAAAACATAACAACTAGTTACAACATTCACATGTTTAACCTACTAAACGATGTTCAAGGTAAAACTACGAGTGTTTACATAGTTACAAAACAAAATATCAAGTGCGGAAGCGTTATAATATGTGTGTTCGGTTCGACTTGATTGTTTGATCATCATCCTTTTTCTTGGGTACCTGAAACTAAATGTTTTAAACAAGCATTAGCATAATGGTTCTAAAATTTCACGTATTCAACCAAATTCTAACACGTTATTCGAGAGATTAAAATAGAAATCACATCAAGCTGGGCTCCACCGTAATTTACGGTGTCACCGTAAATTACGGTGGCTTCTGGACAGTTTGGAACCTACCGTAAATCAGTAGGTTCCCACCGTAACAGTATACTGGCCACCGTAAATTACGGTACCACCGTAAATTATGGTACCACCGTAATTTACGGTGTGCCCTGCACAAAACCCCCTTGTTTCAAATGCAGTTTTGCTGGTTATTTTCGAGCGTCAAATAGCTTAATCTCACATTAATTGTTAAGCGACTGGGCTAATTTCTCCATACTTGTATTTTACTTATGATAATACTCAACTATTCTCATGAGGGCATGTCTACGGATTAGCTTACAAACTAAATTACAAGGCATTTAGTTAGTCGTTTGTGCTATTGTCATGCATCAAATATCTAAACTTTAACTCCTATCTTAAGAGCAAAGTTTCTTAATTTGCTTATGGTGTTAGCTACACGGCTTACACGTCATGTAAATCATGCATTATGTAATTGTGTCTTGCTTCGTGCTTATTACCAAAACTTGTTTGACCCGTTTGGGTGCTGAATTTACACACCATTCAGGACATGCAAGATTTCATGCTTATCACTTGTTTTGACCCGTTAACTTGTTTAAGACGCAAAGTCCTTTCCGTGACACAAGGGTCTATCCTGTTTACCATGCTTTATATTATGACATAAAGTAAAACGATAATTAACCTTTACGTAACGAAACGGTATTTTCGTACCTTTAGAGCACACCCTTTCCCCGTGGATTCCCTTCGGCTTGTCCGCTTGACGATCCGGACTCTTTGCCTAGAAATTTCAGTTTACAACATGTTTAGAACTCTTTTTATGACCACAATCACATCATTATGGTCCATTATCAAATCTGCATTTTTTATCAACATTTTACATTTAAATCCTCACTTAGGCATTTCAACAAACACCTAACGGGTCAGATTTTCCTACAATCATTACCAAGTTCATATCTTATAATTTTCATCGAATTTCACTTTAATTAAACAACTTTGCACATATCTTATCAATCTAACATTTCAGAAATCACTTCCAAATTTCTGATTGTGCTAGAACAAGAGTTTTAAATTCTGCATTTATCAAGTTTCTTGGAGTTCACTACTCACCTATAATGGTGATTATGTAACCCTACAAGTATCATACAAGGTTGTGTCAAGAAATCATCTAGGGTTTGATCCTAAACCTCATAACCCTTCTAATTTCAGCCATGCATCAACAATCAAGTTGAATTTCTTGTTTTTCACACTTAACCTAGAATTCAAGATGGAACAAAATATCAAGATTTTACATACCTTTATGATCCTCACTACAAGGGGATCACTAATTCGTGTTCAAGACTTGATTTAGGGTTGATTTGAGGCTCAATTTAGAGATTTGCTTGATGTTAGGGTTTGGGAATGGGGGATGTCGCCCCCTGCTTGCTGTTTGATCGACCAGACTCCCAATTTTGGGATGTTTGGTTTGTTTTGTTACTATTAGTAACATAATTTGAGTTTTTACAAGTTTAAACCCTCAATTTTGGTAAAACCTTAAGTTTTAGTGTTTTAGCCCTATTATGACTTATTTAAGGATTTGTAATTAACTAGGTTAAAACTCTTAGTTGGTTGACTCTTGTTTATTTATTCGTTTAAAATCTTTAATATAAAGATTTATATTTTCGGGGTGTTACATTATACCTTATGGTCACTTAGTTTAAGTAGTTGTATGATAGGTAGTTTATATGCCTTAGGTAAATGACCAAAATGCCCTTTTCATGCATAATTGGATTTTATGCATATGTAACCTAAACATTTGTCACTTAACTGATTATGCAACACAATTAAACATGTTTAGGCATATAATACTTGTCATAGGACTAGTTAGACGTCTCGAACGCGCTTTTGCGCGAACGACGCGTTAAAGTAGCGTAAGCTACCTTAATGGGTCGTAACGGGTCGAAAGCACTTAGATTAGGGTCCGATTTAGAATGCAGGCTTTGTTAAACCATATCACATGAGTTCCAATACTCATTTGGTTTACAAGACCTCATTATGTCCGATCTTCCGATTTAGGTGTCGATTTATATACTAGTGATTCGATTATTAGGTGCTGTTTGAGTTTCCTTAGTTTGATTGAGCTTGTTGAGTTCTTTAGATTGAGGATACGTTGCACTTCGATGTGAGTACATAGATCCCCTCTTTTTACATGTTTTGTGGTAACTATGTGGGTACATAGTTCCCCTATTTTACTGTTTTCGATTGTTTTGGGGTGATTCATATGTATTAATCAATTTCGAGGTTTTAAACGATGATTTCAAAAAGGATTAAGATGGTTTATATTAAACTAATAATGATTTCGATAATGTGAACGAACTTGTTGGTTGTAGTTACATAACGAATGACATTCATTAATTTTGGCCTAACCGACCACTATTAGGTTATGGTACCATAGGATCTGACAAATCCCGTTATCAGACTACACCCATGGTTATGTGTGGGGGTTATGTAGGTAACGACCGAATCTGATGATTGTTAACTTACCCTTTGGTGGTTTGTTAATGCGAGTTTCGAGATATTCGAGTCACGAAGGTTTGAATGTTATTAGCGAGACGACCATAAGTAGTTTCACAATAAAATGAATACGATTTTGGGACAGGTGTAGCATGATAAAAGCATGGTAGATACGCCGCTGGTACATCTTATATATAAGTTCTTTTATCATATTATGTTCCATCAGGGGTAATATGTGAATGGGTTGTGAACGTAGAAGAATTTCGTCAGATCGGGATTGTGCAGATGTTTGAACGTTTAGGATGGGAAAGTGTCCTTGATTGGTGTGAAGATAATACCTCCAGGATATACTTATCGGAAGTATGTGAATGGTTATCTACCTTGAAGCTCGTGAACAAGAATGAATCTCCATCACAGTGGAAGTTGGTGGGAAAGACTACGCGAGGGAACATGACAATGTCCTTCGAGACCATGAATTGTATTGTTCGTTTCGACTCCTTGGGAGTACAAGCATATGATTACCCAGAACATTTTTTGGATAATCATTTGAACAACAACGATGCCGAGCAACTGTTAGATATTATCTTACCGTTCAACAAAGGGGGAGAATTAAAAACAAAGCAAATGTCGCTTGAGGGAAAGATTCTTCAAAGGATTTCTGTTGAGAACATCTTGGCGAGGTTTGGTGATCGTGGAGGTGTTAGAGTGAGTGACTGTAGGGTGGTGCACGCCTTGCTTTATGGAACCCCAACGTTGTCATGGCGCCATATAGTGATGATGAACACGTGGGCTACTAGGGAGTCATCCCAGAGGCGTTTTATTCCGTACGCACGCCTCATTAGCGCCATGATTGTGCAACAAAATTGCTTACCCCTGGAATCACTATGGGTTTCTAAGCCGTTGGAGGAATTTAACTTGGCGTACATGAGGAATAATTGGAAGATAGAGGTTAAGTTCTTGGGAAACAAGTACGTTGTGACCGATGATTTGGGCAACAAGTTTGAAATCCGTACTTCTGGAGCACCACCCGCATCGGAAGAAGATGAAGAAATGGGGGATGAAGAGGAGGAAGTTGAACCCTCCGGTGCACAAAGACCAAGGCAACGGTACATGCGGCCACATAGGGAAATTAACGCAGATGTGGCGGGTTTTGTGACCATGAGACGGGTGCCTTCCTACAAGAATTTTGATCGGGGGCAACAGGAGCTATATGACAATGTCTCCGCTTGTATAGGTGAAGGAAGGGAGTACAATCGAAGAAAGGAAACTTGGGAGGGGTCGCATGGATCCTCAATGCAAGAACATTGGGCAGCTCAAGAAGCCCAGAGGGAAAGAATGAACAAGTTTATGGAAGAACAAGAACTGTTCCAACCGATGCAAAGATCACACATGGAACAGTTGGCAAAAATGCAGGAGGATGAGGCTGCCCGAAGACGGGCATGGGAAGAAGCAGCGGCAGCGCGTCAACAGGAAGAAAGAGAATTGAACCGACGCCGTTGGAGTGCCTTGTACGTCTCTCAACAAATGGCGATTAATAACACCAAAGTGCTCCATGATCAGGAGCGACACCAAAGAGACTACCAAGCTGGCCTCCCATATGCTGAGCACTCGGGGTGGACAAATTACTCTGAACTTCCTCACCCGCAAGCCCCATCCGACCCGACTCCGCATTGGCCCGAAGCGGTAGGGTCTAGCTTTGTCCCGATCCCGTACCAACCACCGCCTCAAGGGGAGCAAAGTCCCCTCGATAACTATAGGGAGATGTTCGAGGCCCTCACTGGTTATCCTTACCAACCTAACCCGCCAATGGATCCAAACGAGCGATATCAGTGGTAGAGGTATGGTATATTTTATGTTGTTGTTGTTGTATATTTTGTTCCTTTATTTCTTGTGGTTTTTATTTAATTTATGCCAAGATAAATGAACTTTGTGGGTGTGTTCCCTATATAACCCTCACGAGACCTCTCGTCCTCCCAAGCTATTGGGGGGTTTAAAAGGGCTTGTTGCATAAGCTAAATGCAACCGTGATTCCTACGAAAGTGAGTTAGGTTTGTTGTTGTTGTAAAATATTTTCCACATAAAATCGAAGTAAAATAATGCATGGCTTGGTAATGTGTTCATAAAAAGGGTAGAACTACGTAACTAACAAATTTTGATGGTTGTGAGAAACATGCTTCTACACAAGGATTAGAATTTGTAGGTATAACATGTTCGCGGGACAACCATTTTTATGAAGAGTCAAAGGACGTGAGCATCAAGCGAAAAAAAAATCAGGTGCATGTGTTTCTTTTTACTTTGATTCTTAGTTAGGAATAAGTGGATTGTAATGTGTATTTTAATTTCCGGGGTGAAAAGTTGGGAAGGTTAGTCGTGTCACATCCCTTGTGCATTTTTAAAACTCTATTTCTTACATATTGAGGACAATATGTACTTCAAGTATGGGGATGGGGGAGTAGTAAAAATTTTCGATTTTTACCCGTGCATTTAAACACTACACATTGAGGACAATGTTTGCCTCAAGTGTGGGGATGGGGGAAAATTTCAAAAAAAAAAATTTCAAAAATTTTCTTGTTTCAAAGGCGATCTTAAAAGCACAAGTAACTAAGTCAACGAGGGATGACACAACCCATTTGGTCTTTTGTCATGGTCAAGTTCGAATTAATAACATGACGGGTATTTAGCGGATGGTTATTTGGGAATAATCCGCCTAAGAAACTAGTATATCATGCATATCACATATCATACCCTTATACGTGATGTTTGAGCCACTTTTATATCATAGAGCTACATTTACATGTTTCTTTGTTGAGTGGACCATTAGTCGCGTATTGTAGAACTTGCAACTTTTGATACGTTCGAGACCATAGACCGAAGACAAGCACGAGAATGATTAAGGCATTAGGTAAACCTTTTCCTTTTACACCATTTTTATATCCTTACCAAAAAAAAAAAAAATTTCCCCTAGTAGCCAACTTTGAGCCTAATCCTTTCGTTTGATCACCCTATAGCCTATAGCCTTAAACCTTTTCTTTTTAAACCCGTGTGATGGAAATTCGATTATAGGAGTCGTATTTGTATAGTTATTCTTGATTGTTTGCATTGTTACAAAAAAAAATAGAAAATATTATGAAAAAGAATTGAAAATTGTTGAAGAAAAACAGAAAAAGAAGTGTTAGTAGTTGTCGAATAAAAGGGTGAAAGATTATTGCCCATAGTTGATGTTTATATTTAGTTTTGTTTAATTTAGTGGTTTGTAATAAAAATCGAATTTTCATCGCCATAGCCACTTTAAAATGTCCTATTCCCTACCCTTAGCCTAGCCCCGTTACAACCCTTCAAAGACCTTTTGACTTGTGCTTAGTATTTGTGTTCGGTGGTGGAGAATGATTGAGTTGCAAGCCTATGCGGGTACGTGTTCTAATCGGTTTTGAGCGATTAATTGCTAATACATTATATACGTTAACCAATTTTAAGCCGAGTGGAGAGCACATTGTGAGGGATATGCATGAGTTGTTAGTTTTACGGGCGGGTTAATCTTGGATAACCATTAGTATATGTGATTATTCACTTAACCGGTAAATATGTGAAATTTGTAAAGAGTTGGAACTTTTGTATGACAATAGACCTTAACCTCTGTCTCGGGAATGGGATGTGTATTCGTTGTTCGACCCACGTGAAAGTGAAAAAAAGATTTGCTTGAGGGCAAGCAAAAGACAAGTGTGGGGATGTGATACGTGGTTGTAAACCGGTGCTCGTTATTGTTTAACTTGACGTTTTTACGTAAGTTTTAGTTTCGAATAGCCTACTTTTAATCAAGAATGTGTTTTGCAGGTTTGATGGAGTTTAAGGAGCTTTTCGGGAGCTTTACGGGTCACCGGGTCGAAAACCGGAGCACCGGGATGCGTTACGGATCAACCGAGAGTGCAAGGAGCGAAAAAATGAGAATTGAGTTTCAAGAGGCCATCGCCGACGGGTCTAGGGCCGTCCCGGACGGGCTCTAGAAACACCTGTTGGCCAGAAACACCCGTATCCAGGTGCATAACCCGTCGGCAGAACATGCAGTTTTGGGGACCCGTCGGCGACGGGGTCAGGCCCGTCGGCGACGGGTAGTGGATTCTCAAAACGCGAATTTCGTTAATTTGAAGGCTAAGCTCGATTTTGATTGGTGTTCTTTCATTCAAGACGGGGGTTACACTCACTTGGGAGTTTGAATCTCAAGCTTGGAGCCTAATTCACCTAACAATTCATCTCGAATTCCATCTATCACTACATCTCCAACCCGAATCAAGAATCAACCACCATCATTCATCACAATCTTGATTTCCAACCCTAGCCATCAATCCATTTATCCATCCACCCATCATCATCCATCACCAACCTTCATCATTCACCAATCCTCCAATCAAGCTTCAAGATGACTCCATCCGCATTCCAAACATCCGGTGATCAAGTTGCATCAACCATGAGCGGTTAATCATCTCGGTTTCACCCCGGTGTAGGTAGTTATTAATTTTAGGGTTTCAATTTGTTATTGTTTCATCTTAGTGACAATTTGTATTTGGTTTTTGAAACTCTTGACAATAGTATTACATTTGTTACGAATTCGTGAATTGTCGAGCGATGTTAAAAGTTATGACTTTGCGAAACGGTGATATGTAATTGTACATTGTCATTGTTAGGATTTACTTGTGTTGATTACAAATTGTCTTTTTGTCTGTTCTTCGGGGCGTTGATAGTTAGTAGCACCTAAGTCACGGTACACTAAATCCGTTAATCAAATGGATTTGAGTTGAAACTAAAACTTGTAGAAATCCTAGGTTAGCAATTACCGAAACCAGGTGTGATTCCTTTTTATCATTATTGTTCTAGTATCCAATTTTCTTGCAATCGTTAGTTAGTAGTTGTTAATTAATTAATCCAATTTCAGTAGTTCAAATTCACATCTTTCTACTAAACAAAAATACAAAAATATCTGGCAAGCTTCATAATTGTGACAATTCTTTATAATTCAGTCAAATCCATACACAAACCACATACTCTTCGTGGTTCGACCCCTTACTACCACTAGCTATTTGTTAAGGGTAATTAGGGCATATAAATCTTATCTTTGACTGGAGCGCGACACTCCGATCAAATTTTGGCGCCGTTGCCGGGGAGTGCGTGCGCTTTGTGTTTGGATATTGTTTGAATTTGTGTGATTAATTGTTTAATCTGTTTAGCTTTATTTTTGTATTTGTCTTTTTCCTTGTTACGCGGGGTGTGTTACTTGTACAGGTTACAGGTAGTGCATGCATACGCGGAACTCCGGGAGGACTTCACCTTTAGTCTACGAACCGGAAATCGAAAGACTCGCAAGAAGGAACCTAGCAAGCCGGTTAGAAGCAACTCTTGCTTCTAATCAAACCAACCAAACACCACCACTCACGCCGACCATTGAAACTGATTCAATGGCGAATCAAAATTCCAATCAAAACCAGAACCAATTCCAATACCGGAGAAACTTTAATCCCGCTCAAAACACCCAACCTATACCTCAAGAACAACCGGGTGGTAACACCAACGCTAGACCACCCACTCCACCTTTCCGAAACCAAAATCTCAACAACACCCAACGAACACCTCAACAACAAACCCTTCACCGACCAGCATCGTTACCTATCAACCTTGATGATCGGAATGTCAATTCCGATCGTAGAGGTAACCGTGATCGCGGCAATCCCGCAAATGAAGACCCGTTTTTCAAAATCGACGATTTAAGGAATGCAATTCCCGATGATGAACCGTATAGTGTTCCCGGTTATCAATCGCCGGAACATGTAAGCATTCATACGGAAAATTCGGACGATGGGGGGTACTCGGATGATCGGGTTAATGATGATGAAGATTGGGGCTACGTGAATAGGGGAAACGTCTACAACGCTAGAAGGTATGATGATGAGGAATTTGGCTACCAAATGCCAATTACGTTGGGGACGATGGATACGGTTACGGAGGTGGAAGAAATGATGGTTATGGGAACAACCGTCAACCACGAAACAATAACCAACGGAACTGGAATGATGGGTTTTATAATAACCACAATGCAAACCCTAACCGGATTCCTCGTTTCGTGGGAGGTGGTAACCCAAGGGATAATCGAAGAGATGATCGAAAAGGTGAAAGACGGGATAATAGAAGACCGGTCGATCAAGAAGTTAACGGTCCACAAGGTCGTCAACAACCTCCACGGGGAGTAAATGACCGTTTCCGACCGATAGTGACTGAGAATAATTCTCCGATAATGTGCGAAAGGAGGATGTTTGATTGTAAACCGCATTACATCAACATACTTCCTCACTTCAATGGGAGGTCCAATGATGAACCATACACACATTTAACGGAGTTCTCTTCCATTTGTGATACTATTGGGGGGCACAATTTCGCACTAGAGGAAGTTATGCTTCGGTTATTTCATTTTTGTTGAAAGACAAGGCAAAACAGTGGTTCCTCACACTTCCGGCCAACAGTATTCGAACTTGGGAACAAATGCAACAAGCATTTTTGGATGAGTACTATTCTATGGCAAAGACCGATGATGCTAGAGATGAAATTTGGTCGTTTCGTCAACTTTCGAGTGAGCCTTTACATGAAGCATTTACCCGATTCAAGGAGTTGATGAGGAGATGCCCACATCGCCAAATAGAAAGGTGGGAGTTGGTGAAATGTTTTGTACGGGGTTTAGATTACACCACTTGGAATCGTCTCGAGTCAACAAGCAATGGAACACTCTTGAGCAATCATGAAGACGATGATTGGGAATTCTTGGAAAGGATGAGCAAGCGGTCTAAAGAAAAAGAATCGGCCGATAGAGCAAAGAGACATCCAGTTTCCCGGTCACTTCCCGATCTTGACTCCAAGGATCGAATCTCTTCTTTAGAGCGAGAAATGGCTCGTCTAAAGAAGAAAGAGGTAAATGCGGTTCAGTTTGTGGTTTGTGAAGAATGTGGAGATATTGGGCATACAACCGATCAATGCCCAACGGGGTCGAGTGGTTACACTGAAGAAGTCAACCAAGTATATGGAGATAGGAAACAGTACGACATGAACTCCAATACTTACCATCCGGGTTTGAGAAATCATCCCAATTTTCGGTATGGCAACGCTTCCAATCAAATGAACCCGAATTTCCAATCGGGTAATCAAGGAGGAAGTGGGTCATCATATCAAAACCATCAAGGTGGTAAGGAGGTTACCAACGAAATTACAACCAAGGGTACCAAGGTGGGTACCAAAAGAATTATAATAACCAAGGCGGTAACGGGAATGGGTCGAACAATCAAACCGGTGGCGATGACTTGAGTGCCAAGATGGATGCTTTGCTAAACATGCAAAAAGAATCTCAAAACAACATAAAAGAGACGCACAATGATGTCAAAGAGATAAAGAAGACAAACGAGATTCGAGACAAAGCACATGAGGCATTGGCGAAGCAAGTGGGTCAACTAGCGGAAGAAGTGGCCAAAATAAAAGGAAGCATGGGGAAGCTTCCAAGTGACACCACGGTAAACCCTAAGCATCAAGGGTCGAGCTCGAGAAACACACGTGAGGTACATTTAAATGAAATTTCTTTACGTAGTGGTCGAGTCATAGATAATGGTGTTAAACCACCATCACCCCAATTTGTTGAAGGGGTGGTGGAAGATGCGAGTGAAGACGAGCGTGAGGATGATCAAACGGGTCAAAATAAAAAATGATTTGAAAAAGAAAAACAACCCACCCGTTGGGACCATCCCCGTCCCCAAGGCTAAGGAAAAAGGTGTGGAGGCTAATACCGCCCCTTATCCCGAAGCGTTAAAGGGACCCATGAAAAAAGTTGTAAACAAAAGAGGTCCACAACAAGAAGAGTTGTTGGAAATTTTCAAACAAGTCAAAATTAACTTGCATCTTTTGGATGCAATTAAACAAGTACCGTCGTATGCTAAGTACTTGAAAGATTTGTGTACCCAAAAACGCACTCACAAATTTCAAAAAAAATTAGATTTAACCGAAAACGTGAGTTCGACTCTTTCGGGTGCACTCCCACCTAAGCTCCAAGATCCGGGAGCGCCTATCATTTCAATTCAAGTAGGCGATTTTAAAATCAACCGGGCACTTCTAGATCTTGGTGCTAGTGTAAGCATTCTACCGGGTAGTTTGTATGACCAATATGAGTTTGGTCCACTTCAATCGTCAAACACCACCGTGGTGTTAGCCGATTTGACACCCAAACTACCCCGTGGAATTGTTTCGGATGTGATAGTGAAAATCGAGGATTTTTACTATCCGGTGGACTTTCTTGTGCTTGATTATGTGGCCAAGGACCCAACCAAACAACCTACGGTGATTTTGGGTCGACCGTTCTTAGCAACTGCAAATGCTCAAATTGGCTGCAGAACAGGAACGGTTGACATGACATTTGGAAACCGAAGGTTGAGGTTGCATGTTTTTTCCGGACTTATGAGCCCTCCAGTTGATGATGAATGCTACATGGCAGACATTGTTGACACGTGTATACCTCTTTGTGACACAGTCGTTTATGGGGAAAACACAATGGAGGATTGTTATATGTTTGACAGGTCACAGGTGGAGGTGGAGCAAAGCATGGACAAGGAAGTAAGGAGTTTGGAGGTGCTTGCGGTTAGAGAAGGAAAACCGACATGGACGCACCAAGTTGAAAGCTTACCGGAGAGCATTGACACTAAACTGAAGCCGTCATTAGTATAGCCTCAGGAAGTTGAGTTGAAGGCATTGCCAAAGCATCTCAAGTATGCTTATGTAGGAGTAGGCAATACCCTCCCGGTTATTATTGCATCGAATTTAACCGTGGAGCAAGAGAAAAAGTTGATGGAGGTGTTGGTCACCAATCGGGCGACGATTGGTTGGACCATTGCGGATTTGAAGGGTATTAGTCCCTCGGTGGTGATGCACAAAATCATCACGGAAGAGAATGTGACTCCCGTTCGAGATGCACAAAGGCGGTTAAATCCGAACATGCGGTAGGTCGTGAAGAAAGAAGTGTTGAAGTGGCTTGATGCGGGTATCATTTACCCGATCTCGGATAGCCAATGGGTGAGCACAACACAGACGGTTCCCAAGAAAGCGGGTATACAAGTCGTCAAAAATGACGCAGGTGAAGAGGTAGCCACCCGGCCGGTAACCGGGTTGCGAATTTGTATTAATTATAGGAAGTTGAATACTGCAACTTCCAAAGATCATTTTCCTTTACCTTTCATAGATCAAATAGTTGAGAAATTGTCGGGGAAAAATTTTATTGCTTCTTGGATGGTTATTCCGGTTATAACCAAATTGCCATCCATCCGGAAGATCAATCAAAGACTATGTTTACATGTCCTTATGGTACTTTCGCATTTAGGCGAATGCTGTTTGGATTATGTAACGTTCCCGCCACCTTCCAAAGGTGCATGATGAGTATCTTCTCTGATATGGTGGGAAAGTCTTTGGAAATCTTCATGGATGATTTCTCAGTTTTTGGATCATCTTTTGAGACTTGCTTGGACCAACTAGATAAAGTGTTAAAATGATGTGTTGAGACTAGTTTGGTCCTAAGTTGGGAAAAGAGCCATTTTATGGTTCAAGAGGGAATTGTGTTGGGACACATGGTGTCAAGTCGTGGGATAGAGGTTGATCGTGCTAAGGTACAAGTCATATCTACTTTACCATATCCCACGACTGTTAAAGGTGTTAGGTCGTTTTTAGGTCATGCGGGGTTTTATAGGCGGTTTATTAAGGGTTTTAGTGATATCACAAAGCCTTTATGTAATTTGTTGTTAAAAGACCAACCGTTTGATTTCAACGAAAATTGTCAAAATGCTTTTAACAATTTGAAAGAGAAATTAGTGGAGGCCCCAATCTTGCAATCGCCAAATTGGTCTTTACCGTTTGAAATAATGTGCGATGCAAGTGATTATTCGGTGGGCGCCGTGTTGGGACAACGGGTTGAGAAGAAACCCGTTGCCATATACTACGCAAGTAAGACACTTTTGGATGCGCAATTGAATTACACAACCACCGAAAAAGAGCTACTTGCGGTGGTATATGCATTGGATAAATTTCGGTCTTATATATGGGGTAGTAAAGTGATTATTTATTCGGATCACACTGCAGTTAGGTACCTCATGGAGAAGAAAGATGCGAAGCCGAGGTTAATCCGATGGGTGTTGTTGCTCCAAGAGTTTGATTTGGAGATACGGGACAAGAAGGGTATTGAGAATGTGGTAGCGGACCACTTGTCACGCTTGATGGTTGAAGAGGATCCGAAAGCCTTAGAAATCAACGAGTCTTTTCCAGATGAGCATATAATGAAATTAGATAAATTTCCATGGTATGCTAACATTGTCAATTATCTTGTTACAGGTGATATGCCGGCACATTGGGATAGACGGAAAAGGCAACACTTCATGTCCCAAATCAAATACTATCGGTTGGAAGAACCGCATTTGTGGAAGGAGTGTGCGGATCAAGTTATAAGAAGATGCATTGATGACGAAGAGATTCCGAGCGTGTTGCAGCATCTACACTCGTTTGCATGTGGCGGTCACTTTAGTGGTCACAAAACGGGTCACAAAGTGTTGAATAGTGGCCTTTATTGGCCTACTATTTTCAAAGATGCGAATGAGTTTGCCAAAAATTGCATAGAGTGTCAAAAATTAGGGGGTATATCAAAAAGGGATGAGATGCCCATGCAACCAATCCTTGTAGTCGATGTTTTCGATGTATGGGGTATTGATTTCATGGGCCCATTCCCCAATTCATATGGCAATTTGTATATCTTGGTGGCCGTTGACTATGTGTCAAAATGGGTCGAAGCAATAGCCACCAAGACAAACGACCATTCCGTGGTATGTAATTTTGTCCAAACCAATATTTTCTCAAGGTTTGGGATTCCTCGTGTCATTATAAGTGATGGGGGATCCCATTTTAAAAATTTTTGGTTTGGTAAACTTCTAAAGCGGTTTGGTGTTGACCATAGGATTGCCACCCCCTATCACCCGCAAACAAGCGGGCAAGTTGAGGTGTCAAATAGGCAAATCAAAGAGATTTTGCAAAAGACCGTGCGGGCGGACCGTAAGGATTGGTCAATTAAGTTGAACGATGCTTTATGGGCCTACCGGACGGCACATAAGACACCCATAGGCACTACACCTTACCGGTTGGTTTACGGTAAAAACTGCCATTTACCGGTTGAACTTGTGCACAAATCGCTATGGGCTATTAAAGAGGTTAATGTGCAATATGATGATGCAGGTAAGGAACGGAAGCTCAAATTATGTGAGTTGGAGGAGCTACTGGAGATGGCATATGAATACGCGTCTAAGTACAAGGATGGAATGAAAAGAGTGCATGATGCCAAGTTGAGAAAGAAAGAGTTTGAAGTGGGTCAAAAGGTGTGGCTCTACAATTCGAAGCTCAAATTCTTTCCCGGAAAGCTCCGAAGCAAATGGATGGGACCCTATGTTGTCAACCGGGTCGGGCAATTGGGTGATGTTACTATCGAGGACCCGAAGGATGGGGTACGGCAAACGGTAAATGGTCATCGACTAAAACCGTTTCTCGATGCTAACGAGAAAGTGGATGAAAACAAGGAATCGGTGAGCTTCGTGGTAAGTTTCCCGGTTTACGAGGTCGAATGAAAAGGACCGGTAATACTTTGTGTAAAGTTATGTACAATTTTTTTTAATTGTTTGTGTGTTTCGAGGGTAATCGTTTTCAATTCCTACTAATCTCTCTTGATTGTGTGAAGTCCAGACATTCCGAACGGGTCATGAAGATACAAGGTATGTTTTTAGATTTGTTATGTGTATTGAGGACAATACACGATTTTTTTGGGGGGTGGTAGGGCCGTTAACGATGTCCATGTTTAAAAATTTTTAACTTATAAAAATTCACAAAAAGATTTTTAATAAATTTTAGGATTTTTTAGTGTATATAGTCCCTTTAGAAAAAGTGCACAAATTTCCTCATATTTTACATAAAAAAAATATATTATTTTTTTGAGAAAATGGTACCCGTCGGCGACGGGCATATACCCGTCCCGGACGGCTTCTCAATATCCCCGTCGGCACTTGTTTCCCGTATCCAGACGGTTAACCCGTCGGCACCATCCCACATGTTCCTTGCCCGTCGGCAACGGGGTGGGACCCGTCGGCGACGGGTTGCCAATCTTTCGCCGACACAGTTCGTTGATGGGTGTTAAATTCGATTAAAAAAACCTTATTTTACCTAACTATCCACCAACAAAAGTCACATGAACCACAAATTCGGTCCACAACTTTCCTACATCATCCAAAACCCTCAAAATCCCTGTTTCCTCTCTCCTAACATCACTTTTCCCCTTCATCTTCTTCACAAAATTCTCCAAAACCCTAAAACCTTCAAGACTTCATAACTCTCTCAATACTTCACCAAATCAACTGATTTTTGAGTCTATCTTGGGTAATTTTTCAAGAGGAACAAAACCCCCAACACGGTTTTCATCAATTCTTGCGATTTCGTGAGATTTCTGGGCGTGTACCTAGGGGTTTTTGACGGGGTGTTCATCAATTTACTTGCTTTACATCTTTTAACAGTTTTTCTTGTTTCAATAACACAAGGTATGGATTCTCTTTAATCTTATGCTTGATTATCATATATGTAATGTTTTTCTTCCGAAGTTTTAAACTTTTTAGTTTAAGAGTAGGTTGTTTAGACAATGTGTGTTGATCTAGTATGATTTTAAGCATGATTAGTTGTTATGAATGGAATTTGAGCATGTTGTAACTATAGTGAAGTAATTACACTTGTTACGCACATGATTGAACATGAAAGTGATGTTGATTACATTGTTGAATCTATAAGAAGTGGTAAGATTAACAAGGAAATTAATAAGTTCATGATAAAATTTGCGACTTTTAAAGTTTAAATAAATGCGATTTTACTTTCACTTGTTGATTAAAAATTTCAACATCGCATCTCATGTTCAAAGTTTGGGAGTTTAATGAAGGTTGGATTTATATTGATGTTTGCTTGTTTGTGATTGTAGTTATGGCGGGTGGCAAGAGACAAAAGACTACAGGCCAAGCCTCATCATCAGGGGTCGGTTCTTCTTCCGGTTTAATACCGAAGAAGTGGGAGCAACTAAGCTCCGTAGAGGAGAACGACGCAAGATTATACAGACAGGATTGGGAGTGGGCGATGTTTAGGGGTAGCCAAAGTGCTAAAATTTGGGATGATGAGAAAAACAAACCGTTGTCGGGTTATCAAGACAGGAAGTTAGAGGCTAAGTTGTGGGAGTGGAAGATGGTGAACGGTGTGAACACTTCAGTTCCAACAAGGGTAATATGTGAACGGCTTGTGAATGTAGAAGAATTTCGTCAGATCGGGATTGTGCAGATGTTTGAACGTTTAGGATGGGAAAGTGTCCTTGATTGGGGTGAAGATCATACCTCCAGGATATACTTATCAGAAGTATGTGAATGGTTATCCACCTTAAAGCTCGTGAACAAGAATGAATCTCCATCACAGTGGAAGTTGGTGGGAAAGACTACTCGAGGGAACATGACAATGTCCTTCGAGACCATGAATTGTATTGCTCGTTTCGACTCCTTGGGAGTACAAGCATATGATTACCCATCCATCGAACATTTTTTGGATAATCATTTGAACAACAACGATGTCGAGCAACTGTTAGATATTATCTTACCGTTCAAGAAAGGGCGAGAATTGAAAAGAAAGCAAATGTCGCTTGAGGGAAAGATTCTTCAAAGGATTTCTGTTGAGAACATCTTGGAGAGGTTTGGTGATCGTGGAGGTGTTAGAGCGAGTGACTATAGGGTGGTGCACGCCTTGCTTTATGGAACCCCAACGTGTTCATGGCGCCATATAGTGATGATGAACACGTGGGCTACTAGGGAGTCGTCCCAGAGGCGTTTTATTCCGTACGCACGCCTCATTAGCGCCATGATTGTGCAACAAAATTGCTTACCCCTGGAATCACTATGGGTTTCTAAGCCGTTGGAGGAATTTAACTTGGCGTACATGAGGAAGAATTGGAAGATAGAGGTTAAGTTCTCGGGAAACAAGTACGTTGTGACCGATGATTTGGGCAACAAGTTTGAAATCCGTACTTCTGGAGCACCACCCGCATCGGAAGAAGATGAAGAAATGGGGGATGAAGAGGAGGAAGTTGAACCCTCCGGTGCACAAAGACCAAGGCAACGGTACATGCGGCCACATAGGGAAATTAACGCAGATGTGGCGGGATTTGTGACCATGAGACGGGTGCCTTCCTACAAGAATTTTGATCGGGGGCAACAGGAGCTATATGACAATGTGTCTGCTTGTATAGGTGAAGGAAGGGAGTACAATCGAAGAAGGGAAACTTGGGAGGGGTCGCATGGATCCTCAATGCAAGAATATTGGGCAGCTCAAGAAGCCCGGAGGGAAAGAATGAACAAGTTTATGGAAGAACAAGAACTATTCCAAGATGCAAAGATCACACATGGAACAGTTGGCCAAAATGCAGGAGGATGAGGCCGCCCGAAGACGGGCATGGGAAGAAGCAGCGGCAGCGCGTCAACAGGAAGAAAGAGAATTGAACCGACGCCGTTGGAGTGCCTTGTACGTCTCTCAACAAATGGCGATTAATAGCACCAAAGTGCTCCATGATCAGGAGCGACACCAAAGAGACTACCAAGCTAGCCTTCCATATGCTGAGCACTCAGGGTGGACAAATTACTCCGAACTTCCTCACCCGCAAGGCCCATCCGACCCGACTCCGCATTGGCCCAAAGCGGTAGGGTCTAGCTTTGTCCCGATCCCGTACCAACCACCGCCTCAAGGGGAGCAAAGTCCCCTCGATAACTATAGGGAGATGTTCGAGGCCCTCACTGGTTATCCTTACCAACCTAACCCGCCAATGGATCCAAACGAGCGATATCAGCGGTAGAGGTATGGTATATTTTATGTTGTTGTTGTTGTATATTTTGTTCCTTTATTTCTTGTCGTTTTTATTTAATTTATGCCTAGATAAATGAACTTTGTGGGTGTGTTCCCTATATAACCCTCACGAGACCTCTCGTCATCCCAAGCTATTGGGGGGTTTAAAAGGGCTTGTTGCATAAGCTAAATGCAACCGTGATTCCTACGAAAGTGAGTTAGGTTTGTTGTTGTTGTAAAATATTTTCCACATAAAATTGAAGTAAAATAATGCATGGCTTGGTAATGTGTTCATAAAAAGGGTAGAACTACGTAACTAACAAATTTTGATGGTTGTGAGAAGCATGCTTCTACACAAGGATTAGAATTTGCAGGTATAACATGTTCGCGGGACAACCATTTTTATGAAGAGTCAACGGACGTGAGCATCAAGCGAAAAAAAAATCAGGTGCATGTGTTTCTTTTTACTTTGATTCTTAGTTAGGAATAAGTGGATTTTAATGTGTATTTTAATTTCCGGGGTGAAAAGTTGGGAAGGTTAGTCGTGTCACATCCCTCGTGCATTTTTAAAACTCTAGTTCTTACACATTGAGGACAATATATACTTCAAGTGTGGGGATGGGGGAGTAGTAAAAATTTTCGATTTTTACCCGTGCATTTAAACACTACACATTGAGGACAATGTTTGCCTCAAGTGTGGGGATGGGGGAAAATTTCAAAAAAAAAATTCAAAAATTTTCTTGTTTCAAAGGCGATCTTAAAAGCACAAGTAACTAAGTCAACGAGGGATGACACAACCCATTTGGTCTTTTGTCATGGTCAAGTTCGAATTAATAACATGACGGGTATTTAGCGGATGGTTATTTGGGAATAATCCGCCTAAGAAACTAGTATATCATGCATATCACATATCATACCCTTATACGTGAGGTTTGAGCCACTTTTATATCATAGAGCTACATTTACATGTTTCTTTGTTGAGTGGACCATTAGTCGCGTATTGTAGAACTTGCAACTTTTGATACGTTCGAGACCATAGACCGAATACAAGCACGAGAATGATTAAGGCATTAGGTAAACCTTTTCCTTTTACACCATTTTTATATCCTTACCCAAAAAAAAAATTATCCCCTAGTAGCCAACTTTGAGCCTAATCCTTTCGTTTGATCACCCTATAGCCTATAGCCTTAAACCTTTTCTTTTTAAACCCGTGTGATGGAAATTCGATTATAGGAGTCGTATTTGTATAGTTATTCTTGATTGTTTGCATTGTTACAAAAAAAAATAGAAAATATTATCAAAAAGAATTGAAAATTGTTGAAGAAAAACACAAAAAGAAGTGTTAGTAGTTGTCGAATAAAAGGGTGAAAGATTATTGCCCATAGTTGATGTTTATATTTAGTTTTGTTTAATTTAGTGGTTTGTAATAAAAATCGAATTTTCATCGCCATAGCCACTTTAAAATGTCCTATTCCCTACCCTTAGCCTAGCCCCGTTACAACCCTTCAAAGACCTTTTGACTTGTGCTTAGTATTTGTGTTCGGTGGTGGAGAAAGATTCAGTTGCAAGCCTATGCGGGTACGTGTTCTAATCGGTTTTGAGCGATTAATTGTTGAAGTGCTAATACATTATATATGTTAGCCAATTTTAAGCCGAGTGGAGAGCACATTGTGAGGGATATGCATGAGTTGTTAGTTTTACGGGCGGGTTAATCTTGGATAACCATTAGTATTTGTGATTATTCACTTAACCGGTAAATATGTGAAATTTGTAAAGAGTTTGAACTTTTGTATGACAATAGACCTTAACCTCTGTCTCGGGAATGGGATGTGTATTCGTTGTTCGACCCACGTGAAAGTGAAAAACAGATTTGCTTGAGGGCAAGCAAAAGACAAGTGTGGGGATGTGATACGTGGTTGTAAACCAGTATCATAACCCGTCGGCAGAACCTCTGTCTCGAATGGGATGTGTATTCGTTGTTTCTGGGGCCGTCCCGGATGGGCTCTAGAAACACCCGTCGGCCAGAAACACCCGTATCCAGGTGCATAACCCGTCGGCAGAACATGCAGTTTTGGGGACCCGTCGGCGATGGGGTCAGGCCCGTCGGCGACGGGTAGTGGATTCTCAAAACGCGAATTTCGTTAATTTGAAGGCTAAGCTCGATTTTGATTGGTGTTCTTTCATTCAAGACGGGGATTACACTCACTTGGGAGTTTGAATCTCAAGCTTGGAGCCTAATTCACCAAACAATTCATCTCGAATTCCATCTATCACTACATCTCCAACCCGAATCAAGAATCAACCACCATCATTCATGACAATCTTGATTTCCAAACCTAGCCAACAATCCATTTATCCATCCACCCATCATCATCCATCACCAACCTTCATCATTCACCAATCCTCCAATCAAGCTTCAAGATGACTCCATCCGCATTCCAAACATCCGGTGATCAAGTTGCATCAACCATGAGCGGTTAATCATCTCGGTTTCACCCCGGTGTAGGTAGTTGTTAATTTTAGGGTTTCAATTTGTTATTGTTTCATCTTAGTGACAATTTGTATTTGGTTATTGAAACTCTTGACAATAGTATTACATTTGTTACGAATTCGTGAATTGTCGAGCGATGTTAAAAGTTATGACTTTGCAAAACGGTGATATGTAATTGTACATTGTCATTGTTAGGATTTACTTGTGTTGATTACAAAGTGTCTTTTTGTCCGTTCTTCGGGGCGTTGATAGTTAGTAGCACCTAAGTCACGGTACACTAAATCCGTTAATCAAATGCATTTGAGTTGAAACTAAAACTTGTAGAAATCCTAGGTTAGCAATTACCAAAACCGGGTGTGATTCCTTTTTATCATTATTGTTCTAGTATCCAATTTTCTTGCAATCGTTAGTTAGTAGTTGTTAATTAATTAATCCAATTTCAGTAGTTCAAATTCACATCTTTCTACTAAACAAAAATACAAAAATATCTGGCAAGCTTCATAATTGTGACAATTCTTTATAATTCAGTCAAATCCATACACAAACCACATACTCTTCGTGGTTCGACCCCTTGCTACCACTAGCTATTTGTTAAGGGTAATTAGGGCATATAAATCTTATCTTTGACCGGAGCGCGACACTCCGATCAAGAATCATGGCTACGAGATTTTATAAACTATAACCAACTTGTTTTTGAGTTGGTTAATTATGTTGCAATACACTTTTCAAAACGAGGTTTGTACTTTTGACTCTTGTACTCTAATGAGGTACTGCAACATATAAATGAGCCATGAATCCGATACTCTCATAAATCCTATGTGCTCGCCAGCATTTCTTTGCTGACTTTGTTTTTACATATGTTTGAGGTGGTGTTGCATGATGTTGGTTGCTAGGATGCATATTCATATAGGATCTGGACAAGGCCTTAGTGACTTAATAACGATGATAGACGATGTTTAACTTGTTTGTTTGGTTTTAAGACAATGTAATTTATCAAATGAATCAATAAAATGAAACTTTTGTATCCATGGTTGTGAAACAATAATTTTGTTACAACACTCCCCGACGTTTCCGCCGTGGTTTCGTTGTTTTGACGCGGTCGGGGTGTGACAGTGCTTTAGTCTTCAGCAGTACTTGAGACATAACAGTTGATTGAGCATCAGCACTTAGTCTTCATCAGTCTTTTGGGTCAGGAGTAGTTAGGAAGGGCAGTACTTGAATCCATTAGATGTTAGAGCCACTATCAAGGGGAAAGATTGAATACAAACATCTGCTTATTTTGAATCCACTAATCTGATCCAGTTTTAGCTTTAATCAACTGTTCCTCTGTAGGGTTCAATCCCAATACATTCACAGTGCGGAGGTTGTCTAGGCATCCGCTTTGACGAAGAGTGACTTCGATAGGGTCAAACCACTGGAACATAGCGTTGGGTCCATCTTCACCCGTGAAGTTAGCAGGAACGCAGGCCTTGAATTGCTTAAAGCTGAAGGGAGCTTTTGGCGTGTCGCTCTTCGATTCGACAGACGATTTGCTGCTGACCTCATTGATCTCGTTGACGATCTAAGGTATGACTTTAGCCATTTCCTTGGTGACGAGAGAAGCGATGCGCTTGTCATCTCTGCTGCTCTAAGCATTTCGGCGAGTGTGAAACCAAGGGAAGACATGGTCTGCAACAGATATCGTCGTATGATTTAGAGGAGATTCGAATATATCAGGTCTTCGAAAAAGTTTAGCGTTTTGCAAAAACACCTTTGCTATTATCACTGATGTGCAAAAAAGACAACATATAAATTACATCAATTGTGGCACAAAACTAACCCTTTTTAGTACTAATGTTGGAAAAAAGTGTGCTTTTGTCTTCCTTTTGTATTTTCAGGATTAAATGAGCTCGAAATAACAAAAGAAGCAAAAAGATAGCTAAATCTAACATAAATACAAGAAAAGGAACAAAAGTGGCATGCCCGACCTCCCGAGAGCATCTTCCCAAGCAAAACAGAGAAGACAGAAGACTGAACACGCCTCGTGCTCAGTGAGCACGGGGCCGTGCCCAAGTGCCAGCAGAAAAGACAAACTCATAGAAGCTTCTGTTGCCCACCACGGGGCCGTGCCCAGCGGACACAGGGGCGTGGTCAACTTCCTGCAGTAGCATTTATTGTAATTACGAATTACAATTAATGAAGAGAGAGAGTCAGATGGACACAGGGTCATGCCCAGTGGACACGGGGCCGTGCCCGAGCTTCTGTTCAGCCTATAAATAGGAGTGTTTGGAGCTCTTGCAACTCATCCCTTGGCACACCACCTCTCTCACACTTCACCCACCACCCACCACCATCACAACACCATCATCCACCACCGTCATCCATTATCCATCATAGAGTGTGTGAGTCGTCTCGGGATCCAAGATTGATCGTAAGAGTTCTTGACAATCAAAGGCCATGTTTGCCTAAGTCTCTTACATCACTTGGCGAAGACAAGTGTTTAGTGTAATACTTTTTATTTTTAATCTTTTTCACTTTTTAATTGGTTTTGTATTAATGACTTTAATTACTAATTTCTTATGTTGAATGTGATTCTTCCTTATTGTTTGTCCGTGGTGTCTTGGCATTATTTTACTGTCTATATAAAATAAAAAATTTCACCATTCATAACTCCACGGTCTATATGGAGGTATGTTGGCTACCTGGTCGGGGGTTAAGGGAACGGTTTGGTAAGAGTCTTGCCATTGTTCAGTGTATAGATCCTGCAAAGGACCTGGGTCAAATTTAGTAGGACCTCCTTCAATACACAAAGGTATTGGATGGCGGTGGTCCAAACTCTTTGACCCCCTCATAAGTTAAACTACTATTAAAACTTTAACCCAGCTACATAGGACTGTATCCCTGCTGACTCGGACTACTTAGCTGAGGGTAACGTCGCCTTCAAAAGAGGGGCCTACCACATTATGCATTAATAACTTAATTCATTATCTTTCAATAATCCGACCCTTTAGGATTGTATCCTTGCTGACTCAAACTACTGGGTTGAGGGTAACGTCACCTTCAAAAGAGAGGCCTACTACAATAACTAAGATAATCTCTAAAACAAGTGCAAAAATGCGAAAATAATCAAAGGTTAAACTACACACGAGTCGGATCCAAGTGATTCATCTTGTCTATCAGTTTTTATTTTTATTTTTCAGCATTTTAGTTAGTTTTATTTTCTTAGTTTAAAACCTTTTTCTAACATTTTGATTTGGTTAGACATTGAGGATAAACCGGTACTAAAAGCTCTTGTGTCCTTGGACGACCTCGGTATCTTACCTACACTATACTACGTCCACGATGGGTGCACTTGCCCATATGTGTGTTTAATGTTAGTAAATATTGTGTTTTATAAATTTAAAACCTGGCTAAAAAGTGTAAAAAGGGCTTAAAATATAATACACTTCACGCACATCAAGTTTTTGGCGCCGTTGCCGGGGACACAAGGTTTTTAAGAAAGTTAGGAATCAACGGCCTAATCATTTTTTCTATTTTCTTTTTATTTTTTTTTTAGGATTTTCTTAATTTTTCAGCTTCTGCAGAGCTCAGCACGGGCCGTGCCGGGTCGGACACGGGCCGTGCCCAGCAATGTCACTGGCAGTTTTTATTTTCCGAGTTACAGAGGGCTGAGCACGGGGCCGTGTCGGTGCACCACGAGGCCGTGGTGAACTTTCCAGTAACAGGGATCCGGAAAACAATCGCTGTTGACCACGGGGCGTGCTCAGTGAGCACGGGGCCGTGGTGAACTTTCTGACCAACATTCTTTTCTGTTTTTATTGCAGGATTTGGAACCAGACGCCATATCTAAACCTTCTACGTAGTGTATGAGGTCCAGTTCTAATAAAGACATAAAAGAACCTCTAGAAGAACCTGAACGCTTTCTCAGAAAAAGACTTAAAGCTAAAAACCAAGAGAAGGTTTCGGGGGACCCACTTCCAATGGCGGACCAACGAACCCTCATGGATTACCTACGACCCACCGTAGGTAATCTCGGCGCCGCTATCAATGCACCGAATGTCGAAGCCAACAACTTCGAACTTCGGCCACATTTGATACAAATGCTTCAAAACTCCGCAAAATTTCATGGGCTTGCGGACGAGGATCCCCATCTACATATTACTAATTTCTTAGAAATATGTGATACCTTTCGGATCAATGGAGCATCAAATGACGCCATCTGCCTTTGAATGTTTCCATTTTCACTAAAAGACCGAGCAAAAGCTTGGCTCAACGCCCTCCCAGTTGGTTCGGTAAACACCTGGGATGAACTATCTCAAAAATTTCTATATAAGTATTTCCCTCCCGTTAAAACGGCTAAATTAATGACTGAAACTAATACATATTCACAAGAGGATGGGGAATCCTTATATGAAACTTGGGAAAGGTTCAAGGAGCTATTGCGAAAGTGTCCCCATCACGGTCTTGCGGTATGGCAACAAGTATCCACCTTCTACAATGGGTTGTTGTCACACATGAGACAAACACTTGACTCTAGCTCCGGGGGACTTTTGGGTAATCGCCGCCCACATGAAATATACAATCAAATCGAGGAAATTGCTCAAACCAAATTTCAGTGGCACACTCCCCGAGGCAATAAGTCTATTGACCCGGGCGCCCATAAGGTTGATGAAAGCACCTCTTTACAAGCCTAAATCGAGGCCCTTTCTTCAAAAATTAAAAAGTTAGAAATGACAAAAATAGTCTCGGTTATGGCTTGTGAAGGGTGTGGTGGGCCACACGAAATTGGAGTTGTATGAAAGAAACAGATGATCAATCCGAGTCGGTAAACTACATTGATAATAGACCTAGGCCGTCGGGTCCCCCAACGGGTAACTACAACCAAGGATGGCATAACCACCCTAACCTTGGTTGGAGAGAAGCCTGCAATAGTAGTAACCAACAAGTCTAAATCAACAAACAAACTTTCAACAACCAAGAAATGAGTCGCAAAATTTCCCTCAACAACAAGGTGGACGAGAAAGGATTGAAGATACTATATCTCGCCTCATCTCCGAAACTGAAAAGAAAAACTCGGATCGTTTTCAACAATTGGAATCAAATTTTAGAAATTAACAAGCTAGTATACAAAACGTTGAAAAACAAATAAGTCAACTAGCTCAAAATTTCTCCGAGACCACAAGGCGCGTTACCAAGTAATACCGAAACAAACCCAAAAGCTCAAGTTCATCTCATAACATTAAAAAACCGTACCATCGGTCCCGCGGAAGCTCCGCCACCACCAACTGAGGAAAGCACACCACCGCCCCAACAAGAGAAGGCTTCTCCTCTACTTCAAGAGCTCACCAAGGCTCCTCCGGTTCCGTACCCTGGTAGGTTAGTTCGTCAAAAGACTAATGAGCAATTCCCAAAATTCGAAAGTCTACTAAAACCTGCAAGGGACCTGGGTCAAATTTAGTTGGACCTCCTTCAATACCCAAAGGTATTGGATGGCGGGGGTCCAAACTCTTTGACCCCCTCATAAGTTAAACTACTATTAAAACTTTAACCCAGCTACTTAGGACTGTATCCCTGCTGACTCAGACTACTTAGCTGAGGGTAACGTCGCCTTCAAAAGAGGGGCCTACCACATTATGCATTAATAACTTAATTCATTATCTTTCAATAATCCGACCCTTTAGGATTGTATCCTTGCTGACTCAAACTACTGGGTTGAGGGTAACGTAACCTTCATAAGAGGGGCCTACTACAATAACTAAGATAATCTCTTAAACAAGTGCAAAAGTGTGAAAATAATCAAAGGTTACACTACACACGAGTCGGATCCAAGTGATTCAAATTGTCTATCTGTTTTTATTTTTATTTTTCAGCATTTTAGTTAGTTTTATTTTCTTAGTTTAAAACCTTTTTCTAACATTTTGATTTGGTTAGACGTTGAGGATAAACCGATACCAAAAGCTCTTGTGTCCTTGGATGACCTCGGTATCTTACCAACACTATACTACGTCCACTATCGGTGCACTTGCCCATATGTGTGTTTAGTGTTAGTAAATATCGTGTTTTATAAATTTAAAACTTGGCTAAAAAGTGTAAAAAGGGCTTAAAATATATACCTAAAATATAATACACTTCACGCACATCAATCACTACTATTCCATAAAGCACAAGAACACGTCTAATCACGTAGGCACATAGTCACGTAGGCACATAGTCCACATTGGCACATAAGCACATAAGCACGTAAGCACAGAAGCACGCAGTCCACGTAAGCACATTTTTTTCACGTATTAACCTATATTTTGCTCGTATTCACCTTCATATTTTACACGTATTCACCTATCTTTCATAGCAGCAATTTGCGTTCGAGAGTTGTGAGTGCGAGTTGCGATAGCTGTTGATGCATTTATTGTCTATCGCCTTTGTCAATCCGAGTCGTAGTGAAAAGCCGGAAGATATCAAGCGCATAATGTCGTATCTAGATAGAAATGGCAAGGTGGCAAACTTGTAATTAATGATAACTATCATTAAAGTGCCTTGATCATATAAATAGGGTGTTATGTCATAATTTTAGAAAGATTTAGAAGTTCTTGAAAAGAGTTTAGGAGGAGACTTGGAGGAGAAGACTTTCTAGAGAGAGAAAGTAGAGAGAGAAAGTTGTATATTTGTGATTCTTGTACCGTACACGTCAAATTTAGCAATGGAATCACATTAGTAGTACGTTATCGTGTGTTCGGTCACGTTCGTTCACGGATTCCGCACGTGAAACGTTCGTTACGCAATCGAACGGCGTCAAAACCGGTCCTACATTTGGTATCAGAGCCAGTTGCGAGTTAGTTGCTAGATACGAAGTGGTTTTCATGGACTTTTGTAGATCTGGACTGATTAACCGGTGGAAATGGACTGAATTTTGGACAGTAGGTATGAAACACAGTAATAACAAACCCTTGAAACTTTCGGATCAAAATACGGACTAAAAGTGACTTAAAAACCCTCGTGAAAGTTGGATCGCTCTGACGTCATCACTGAATCGCTTTTATGGACCGCTCCTAAGTACAGTTTTTAGCTGGATCGCTCCAAATTTTCAGTTCTGGATCGCTCATAATGAAGATTTTAGTTGCTGGATCGCTCTTCTGGATCGCTTGAACATCATATTGTCTGGACCGCTCGTTTTACAAATCTTCTGGATCGCTCTTTGTGCAATTTTCCAGGATTGCTCTTTCTAGGATCGCTCTTTGTGCAATTATCTGGATCGCTCTTTGTGCAATTTTCTAGGATCGCTCTTTCTAGGATCGCTCTTTGTGCAATTATCTGGATCGCTCTTTGTGCAACTTATCTGGATCGCTCTTTGTGCATTCTCTGGATCGCTCATTGCTACTGCTGTGGATCGCTTATTCAACTTCTGTAGATCGCTTATTCAGACTGTTTGAAAAATTTTTCTGTTACAACTAAAAATGGAAAGTCAGGATTTCTATAACATGTTTTCGGGTGTGGGTGCGACTCAAAGTCAAGCAAGTATCATGCAAAATGTCAGTCTAGAAAATGAACTTGGAACGATGCAGAAGCCTCCGAAATTGATGAGTTTGGATGAATATTCAGGATGGTCTGATAGGTTCAAAAATTGGGTGCAGGCAAATCACTTAGAGAGTTGGATAAAAATTGAAAGAGAGTATGTTCCTCCAGTAGATGGGTTGAAGATAAAAAAGACAATTGGCAGTCTGACAGATGCAGAGCAGGTCGAATTCACAGCCGAGAAAAAGATGATCAGTATCTTACAACAAGCAATAAAAGAAGATATTTTAGTGTTACTACAGCACAAAAATAATTCACAGTCAATATGGCAAGCATTAGAGAAAAAATTCAAAGGCAGCGCGTCAATGATTAAAAGTAAAACGGCATTGCTAAAGAAAGAGTTTGACATCTTCATAGGAATTAAGGGTGAATCAACAAAGCAGCTTATCGAGAGGTACTGTCATCTGGTGTTAGAGATGAGAAGGTTGGACATCGAGAAGACAAATGAAGAGTGGATAGACAAATTGTGCGATACACTCCCCTATGAGGAATGGGGAACGTACGTGATGATGTTGAAAAACAGTTCGGATTTCGTGAAATATAGTTTGAGTGAGTTCATAGAGAAAATTGAAGCTCATGAGTTGGAATTGGTGAAAGTCAAGAAGATGAATTCAACGAATATGCCACAGGATGTATCTTTGAATTACAAGAGTAGTCCGGTAGTATCGAATGTTCAGAGTCCGAAAATTCAAACTGGTTTTAGTGCAGACAACACTTCATCTGTTGCTCCAAATGCCTATCAGTCAAGTCAATCGACTCCATTTGCCAACTACGAGCCAAATGTCAAAGTCTCAGAGCCGAATTCTCCTCAAAGTTCTACAGGGTCAAATCAACAGACGTTTGTGTCCGGTGTGCAGTGTAACATTGCGGTTAACATCAAGAATGGGAATGAAATCACCGAGAATGCAGCCAAGCAGCACATCGCGTTACTGGCATCAGTTCTAGAAACTTATGAAGGTCTAGTCGCTGGAAGGATCGGAAATCCTGATATGACTAAAGAGGATTACGATCAGATCGATCCAGAAGAACTGGAATTGATAGATATTAAGTGGTGTATGGCAAGTTTAGTTCGAAGAGCTCAACGATTTATGGAAATCACTGGTAGAAACAGTTTGTCGGGTCCAGATCAGAAATTAGGGTTCGATAAGACCAAGGTCACCTGTTTTAAATGCAAAGAGAAAGGTCATTTCAAGCGCGAATGTCCGAATCGTGAGGTGAAAAATCATCAGAATCCGTTTACCAATGATTATTACAAACAAGCTATATATCATCGCCCGAACCAACAGTCTACAGTTCAGAGACCTCAGATCGAGAACAAACCTGAGAAGGCGTTGATCGTAAACCAAGATGATGAGAAGGTTACGTCTGGTTTTAGTTGGGACAAGTATATTCCAGTAAAAGACGATCAAGCAATGATGGCTGAAGTTGTGGAGATTATCGAGACGGGTGCTGAGCCTGAGGTTTTCGAGAAGGTAGTTACTAAGAATGTTGGTGAAGAAGTTACTGAAATTGTTGAGTCTGGCTCTGAGGTGGTTGATAAAGCAGTTACTGAAGCTGTTGAGACTGTTTCTGAGATCGTGGTTGAAGAGGTTATTGAAGTTGTTGATCAGGAGGTTCCGGAGGTCGTTAAAGATGTTTCTATGGAAGATTCTGCAAAAACTGAGGAATCTGTATCTGATGTTCTTAGTTTTCAATCTCGACGGGAGGAATTTGTCTATACTATGAAATCAATTTTACCTCCTAACGTTTTTGGTTCTTTTGCAGATTATTTTGAAGATCCAAGAACCGGAACGTGCCCGAGATTTGAAGCAAAGAAAGAAGAAGTCGAGGAGATGATTGATGTGTCGAAGGAAATGACTGAAGAAACTCTAAAGGAGATTGCAGATAAAGCACTGATGAGCAAATTAAAAGAGGTAGATTCAGACATTCAGGAGTCAGTCGATAAAGTGTCAGGTCTAGGAGAGGAATCTGGAGTCTTAGAAGTCAACATGGTCAAGTCATCTGAGTTGGAGTCAAATCCTGTTGGTAAAATTGTTTGTGAGAATGAGATTATAGTAGAAAAAGTTTCAGTCTCTGATACACCGTGTTAACGTTGTTCACAACCATGCACGGAGTGTCTTGAAAAAGACACCATGTATCAGGAACTGAAACAACATGCAGATCTGATGAAGTTTGACTTAGGGCAAGTAAAAGAGGCATACGACACATTGTCTAGGTCAATTAAAATGATCCAACAAGAAAGTCTTGAAAACGATAAAGCAACCAAGCTGGCACAATCAACTTTATTTGACAAATAAAGAGAAGTAAACTTTCATTTAGACACAATCGCATCTTTAAGAAAAGAGCTTGAGTTGACTAAAATTGAAAATGATAGAACTGATCAGAAATTGATGAGTTATGTGGCATCATCATATGTGTTAGAGCAAATAGTACCACAACAACCACATGCTTCACCTGCCTTTAATAGTGTTCCACCCCCAATGTGGAATCATTATACACAGAAATATCCAGATGGGGTGGAAGCTGCATTAAACATCAAACTAAAAACACTTGAGAATGATTTACCTGATAACATTGATATAACTTTCACTGCGTCTGACACTGACAACGAATCCCAGGTAATCAAAAATGTTATTGATCAGGTGTTGGACGATGATAGTGAGAAATCTGAGAAGGCAAAATCAGTGGAGTCCGGTAGTGAGTTTGAGGAGGACGGAAACTTTTCAGATCGTTATTTGACAAAAACGGATAAAAGTGTGGATGATGATTCAATTATGGTGGCTTACACGATGGTTGGATCTGACAAACTTTACTCCAACACCGAGTTTTCGCTTCAGAATGTTAAATTTGAGAATGTTCAGAAAGTGTTTAAACTGATTGAGCTGAGCGTAAATGAGTTAAAGAAAAATGATTTCTTTTCAAAACTAAATAAGTCAGTTGGTTCGTCATGTCCTACTAGTCCAGAAAAGGTAGAAGGGGTGGGTAAAACCCAAAACAAGAAAAATCAGTTAAAGAATAAAGGTCTTGGTTTTGAGAAGAAAATGACTAAGAAGTTGGTAAAGCCAAAAGATAGAATTGATGATGTATTTGTTTGTGGTCCAAGTACTGAGACTGAAAAAGATTATATTTTTAGTCAAAAGGCCGTGGACGATTTCAATGCAGCGCAGAAGCTGAAAGCAGAAACTGTTAGTAGCACATTTGTCGAGTATGACAAACGTGTATGCTATCGCTGCAATGAAGTCGGCCACATGGCGAAGCAGTGTAAGAAAGCGGTCGAAAAACCGGTCCTACAATAGCGAGTATCATGGCATGCGAGAGTTTATAGTTTGTTTGCGATTTGTTAGCGTTTTGAGCTAAGAGAGTAATACGAGTTGTGCGCGTTTAGCAAAGCGATGAGCGGAAAAGCGAATAAGTCTCCAAAATCGAAACATATAAACATATAAACACATGAAAGCACATAAAATCGAAGAATTAGCGGCTGCGAGCTCAGAATTGAAACAGAATGTTTTGCGTGTTAGACATCAACTACCCAAAGTGATTCGACTATCAACAACGACTTCGAGTACACATTTTGGCCTACTAGACTATGCTCTCACCAAAATACGGCGAACGACACTCATCCTTTGGCTACCACGCAAATCGAGTCATTGGAATCCATCGAGACTTTGGTGAGAGTTTTGCAAAAAATTAAAGTAAAGAGTAGAACATGTCGTTAAGGTGCGGGTCTCTCCCCTAGCTTAACAACTTGCCCCAAGACATTCTTTAATAGATAGGGGGGAGATTCTCATCGAGATGTGGATGTCACTCCTAGCTCAACAAGGATCCTCATGCTGAGAGTAAAAATTTCGCGTAGAGTGAGCGATTTTATCGAGAGTTCTCGGTTTTCACACCTAATCTCGATCAAATCACTCGATTGTGTTATGCGAGTGTTTTCGAAAACAGGTGTATTGTGTCAGCTTTAGGAAAAGCTAAGTAGTTTCCAGCCTTAGGAAAGGAAAATAGTATTCTAGCGAGTTTGTGCGAGAGTAACAATAGTAAGCTGGTGCAAGACCCCTACAGGGTTCGCATAAGGCGGTCTGTTGGTACTTAGACTATAGACTAGGGCAAGTCTAAGACATCGACCCGGACTAGGTCGTGTCTTTCCTAATTCCCTATAGTTATGGCTCTGATACCAATCTGTCACACCCCAACCGATGGCGGAAACATCGGGGCGTGGCACTGAGCTAAACAGATTGTCCAAGAGAATCCATAACAACTATTAATGACAATATAGTTAACGTTTAACGTCCCATACCATCAAACATATAAAGCAAACAATCATTACAGATATAGTCTCAAAAACAAATAAGTTGTTCCGACAACTCAGATTTATTTAGTTTGTTTCTAGACCTCCTACTTCGTTTCATCACAGCAGACATAGCATCCTATCAACCTGTCACATACGTAAAAATAAAGTCAATACACAGAGTGTAAAGGTAAGTACACAAGTTTGAGTAGCATATAGTATAGCGAAAGCGTTTACGCATAACCAGCATGTATCATGTAACTGGTGAAGCAAGTTACTATCAAGACTATGTTCACACTTAATCATGAGACTACGTTGTAGAGTACGCGCGACACATGTCCAGCGGACACGTGAAGTAAAGTAATGTGATCCCTAGCAACCCCCGTCCACGACAGGTGCTGAGTCCAAACCATAGTACTATCGTTGCTAGAGTGATACCGTGTAACACTGTCTAAGCATAGTAACAAGAATTCATAGATCACGTATAACATGCGGGAGCGGTTAGCGTTAAAAGTGTTTGCGTTGTGTGTTGTTGTGTTTTTGATAGCGAACGTATGTAACACCCAAAAGTGCGTTAAAAGAAAATGGGTTCGAGTATACTCATAGTGCGTGTTTAGCTAATAAACATAGTACTTGGACTGAAGGGAGGGCCTGGAGATTAGCCTGAGCATAGAACAGTGGCGTAAGCGTTGAACGGTGTGTAACAAAGTGTCGAATGAGATAAGCGGCGAATGGTGAGTAGGTCGGATGGTCATCCATACAGATGGTCATCCGGACGGATGACCCTTCGAACGGTTGATCATTCGAATGACTAAGTGTGTTTGTAAATCATTTCAGAACTTTTGAAGTTTTTGTTGTAGTATAAATCAAGTCATCCAGTCGATGGTCATCCGGACGGATGGCCATTCGATTGGATGGCTATTCGACTGAGAGTCTGATATTCTTTGAAGTTTTGATCAAATCGTTTAAGTGTTGAAAATTATAAAGAACAAGTCGCCTGGTCGAATAGTCATTTGATCGGATGGCTATTCGATCGGTGATCTGATGTTTTGGATATTTCACAAAGTTTTCTTAGTTAAAAGATTTGAGTTTTTGATTGAGACAGCATGACTACGTTTCAAACAACGGGAAACCACACCAGGTCCAGCTCAGTCGATCGGATGAGAATCACCCCATTCGATCATACTAACTATCCTTGATGGAATTTATGTTCAACCCGTGAATCGGTCGTCTCTCCAATGGAAATCCGTTTTCAGACCGATTCTTAACTAGAGGATGAGTAGAGAGCCTAAATGAGTCCGGATTCCATCGGTCTCGAGTACAAGTGAAGAAAAGTTGAAGAAAAGTTTGAAAACAGTGAAGTAGTGTTGAAATCTAATTGGGATTTACGTTAAATCGTGTGGAAATTCTTTAGATCTGAACAAATCCTGATGAGATGGTGCCATACAAAAGTTTGCATAAGAAACGGTGATGACATCACCTTCAACTAGTCCAAATCATGTGATTTCATCGTGAAAATGTAAGATTTTGACGGAGAAGATGATGAGAAAGTTTGTAGTGATGATGGAAGTATAAGCTTTAGGGAGAAAACTTACGAAAATAGCCTTGAATCGAGAGAAAAGTGCTTGAGAGGGACTTGGGAGCGTCTGGGTCGGATAGAGCTATCACATCAGTGAACAGTGATGTGATAGGCGAGTATTTATAGTGAGAGGGAGAGAGAGAGGCGGTGTAGGTTAAGTGGTCGGATGGCCATCCGATCGGGTGTTCATTCGACCAGCCGAGTTGTGTTTTGTTGGTTTCCGACTTTCGTTTCGTGTGTTAAGCGTTGCGTTGCGTTTAAGCGAGTTGCGATGAGATAACCAAATATCATTAAACAAGTAATCACATAAATAACACCCATGTGATATGCGATAAATTGCGTTTAAATAATGTGCGTTTCGAGTTGCGTTGAGATTTAGTTACAATTGCGATGTGATAGCGTTAGTATAAACAAGCGATGTGATATGCGATAAATTGCGTTTAAATAGTATGTGTTGTAACTGCGTTAAATGCGATACTGCGTTTTGAATAAGCGTTGTGAATGCGTTGTAAACAATATTTCAAAAATATAGTTTGACCCATTGCGATAATCGAGATCTCAAGTACAAAGTAATTAAGCAATAATTAAGCAAGAAATGACAGATACAAGTAATGACCCGAAAGGTCGGGTTGTTACACACCTGACCCGCAGCGGATATGGTACGGGGCATGATATGATTGTTCCATAGCTTTTGACATTTATTTAAAGTTTAAATATGTATTATCAGCAATATTAATTGTTGTACATAACTTATAAGTTCAATAAGAATCCAAATACAAATAATCGAAAAGAAACATAACACAATTTCCAATTTATTTTACTAAGGCACACATCCTATGTGTCTTCACTTCCATCCTCAACCTTGTGTACCTATATCATATGTAAAGTAATTTTGGGTCAACAATAAGTTGGTGAATAGATCTTGATTTTTATTTGAGTTAAAACAGTTTAATTAATTTATCTAAAAAATGTTTAACATGCAACTTTAAGTGTATAAGTAACATCAATCATCAAATCATCAATCACACAACTACCACTACTATGAAACCAAACATAATGAAACATAAGTAAGGAAACAATGATGCGGTTCAAGCCCCAAAGAGCGAACCTATGAAACAATGTGGTGTCCCCCGTTCAACCCATGGCTGTGGGGAACAGGTTAACCGGGTGGTGGATCCACATGAAAGCAATGACACAAAGCGGTAAACACGTAAAGCACATGTAAGAAACATGTAACGAAACATATGAAACGAATCATAAACACATATGAAACTTTAATTTGCATGTGTAAAAATGATAAGAAATATGATGAAACAATACCAAACAAATGGCACATGACACACCCCAAAATGTTTAAATGACTAAAAGGGGAAAAAGAAAGATCTACTCACAATGTAGCATTTCGTTAAACTCAGAGGCGGCATTTGGGCTGGCAAAGCTGGGCAGGCGCCCAAGGCCCAAAGATGTTAGGGGCCCAAGAGATTTATAACCTTATTATGTTATGTTATATATAACAAGCCCAAACACTGAACATTAAGCCCCAAAGCTGAAGTAAAAGGCCCAAATTCCAAATTCCCATTGCAGCCCAAACACTGAACATTATGTAGGTGGTGTGGGGCATGTGCGCTAAAAAAAAAAAAAATCCTCCAAACTGCTTTGATCGTAGTTTGTGTTAGGGATTTTCAGTTTTTTTTTTTTACTTTTTTTTCATCATCATCCAATCATCTATAATATTCAAGATTTATTCCTTGAGGTTTGAGGTATGTAATTTTCAATTGTAAAATCAATTAATAGAATGTATTTTTTTTATTTTTATGTTTAGATTTATATAATTAGTCAATTACATGAGATGAAGCCTTGAATCTTTGTTGTTTAGATTTATTGATTTAGAACTAGATGAAACTATGAATCTTTAATGTTTGATTTTTTTTAATAACATACTTTTTTTTTATCATTAATATTTCGGATCATCAGGGCAAATAACATGAGGATAACGGGTAGACGAGCAACAAACTGCGCCGTCATCCCTTTTTGAAATTAAATGATTGAATCTTTTGAGACTTTGATGTATAATTGTTTATTGTTTAGGTTTAGAGTTAGATGAAAATTACTAGTTTTAAATTTTGATTTTCTTTTTTTTTTTTTTTGTCTAGAAATTCTGCCACCCATTCCCAAATACAAATACCCATCCGGTAGTCATAAACGTAAAAATGCATATATGTGTTTTGGTCTAGAAATCATTTTCCTAATGCTATAAATGCATTTCATGTGCTTTTGACACTTCCGGTAACGTTGGAATCGGCAGAGAGAAGTTTTTCTAAATTAAAGTTGTTGAAGTCTTATTTGCGATCGTCAATGTCCCAAGAAAGACTTAATGGATTGGCGATGATATCTCGTGAAAACGAAATATTAGAAGGTATGGAATATAAAAACTTGATCGAGAGCTTTGCTTCCGGTAACCACACCTTCGAGATCCAAACTCTGCTGCAAGACAAAAAAAATTGTTGACGGTTTTGGTTGAAGATCGTGTTTGAGACAGGCCCAAAAAAAGATTCTGCACCTCTTCGTAGACGGTTCTATCTCCCAGGGTACAACAACCGGAACAGTATGTGTACTGCCGGAGATGGCTCTCACGCCCGAGATTACACCGGGTATAAAGGTATTCATATTTTTAATTACAAGGTAGTCAATCTTGTAATAAATATATTTTAATTGTATTAAAACGGAATTGAAGTGGTCAACGTAACTGTCAGATTAATTCACGACGATGTCGTAACTGACGGAGACCTGGTTGACTGATCGTGACCAGCGCGCAAGGGAGCTGCACACTATACGGTCGGATCCACGCCTACACGAGCCGCATGCCACTCGTATGCTAGACGCGCACACTGCACACTGCACTAGAACTAGCGCTATGCGCGCGGTACGTAGACCAGTGCGCCTAGTTACTACTGCAAACCTGCACACGGTTGTTCCGGCTCGTTAGCCCCCACGTCATGCTAAGTGGACATAGAATCCGCTACGCACCAGGCCTTGCACCATTCACACTCCCGCACGCTTACACTACGCGTTGTGCGCTTGAGAGGCCTGTGCCACAACATCCTCCTAAGTCACCCGCTGGTGCGCCATAAGCGGACCAACCACATTCCTCACCAATGATGTGCGCCATGCGCCTAAGAAGCTCGCGCCGTATCGACATGCGACATGCCATGGCATCTGCCTTCGCCACCCAAGGGTACACCATAAGCGGACCCGCTGTTTCTGACCATGCGCTGATGGGAAAAAATACAAAGGTGGTGTGCGAAGTTCAAGGTGCACCACATTGGGCTTATAGCCCACGTCACGTGCGCGTATGTGCTGGTGCGATGCACCCTTTGGGTCCCACTAGTATTTGCCTTTAAGGAAACAATTTACAAGGAGTGCTCCTCCTTATATACTAAGTTTTGTCATCCCATCTATGTGGGACAAGGTGAAAAATCTCAATCCATTTTTCTCATCTTTGTTTGTTCCTAACATACAACTTCAATATCTCATTCATTTTTGCTCTATTTGGACATAGTTTGAACACAAACCCATAAATTATTTATACAACACATATATAAATATTATTGATGTACAAAATATTTAGTAAAAAACTCATTTTCACTAAATGTCCAACAACTCATTAAAGATTAAATATCCCTCCTCACTACTACACCATGAATCTATGCAATTTATCAAATCCATTTATTGTTAGTTTGATGGACTTTTCACCGATGTAAATTATACGGATCTTGGTCTACTTTTGGTAGTGGGTGATCGAAAATGGTTGCATCACACCTTAATAGCTAGAAAATAAATGATGAAATTTCTTTAAATAAATACCACCCAGTCAATTATGGTGAGGCAAATTTTGGTTGACGACTTGACCCCGCACTCACCATATGTAATCTTTAGTTTCATTTCCATTTTAACTTTCCCAATGATTACCTTATGCGTGGGATTCCCCAAGCAGAACTATTAATATATTTCACCGCTCTACTCTACTGGTAGCTAATGTGTGTGAGATATTAAAAAAATACTATGATGTATTCACCCAAAGCATTCAAAATAAATAAAAAGGGGAGTTCGTGAAACTCATTAGTTTAGCAGTGTGCAAGTATAACGAGTCTAATGAAGGTGTCTCCTATGATGCATGCGTAATCATCAAATCGGGCCTTATTGTAGCAAATACCGTTAGTGTTTGTGTTTCTAATTATCATAGTTACACCTAGGGTGATGGAAGATATTACTATCTATTAATCATGACCAATGACCTTCGGGTTTCTAGAATGTTGGAACACAACTCAGTATTTAGAAAATAAATGATGAAATTTCCTTTAAGAAAGCCCCACCTAGCCTATTTAGGTGATGCAAAATCATACTTGACCCCACACTTGTTATATATACTATGTTTAGTTTCATATCCATTTTAAGTTGGATGATGACCACGTTATCATTGATTTTAATCCAAGATATAAATATATTCAAATTCCTCAACTGATATTGTATCTTACAAATGTAATGTTCCCAAAATTTATACTAGTATATAAAACAAATTATCCTTATTTGAAAATTAATGCGAAATTTCTTTGGTTATGGGACTATTGTTATTTTTAGCCTTTATTGGACGTACACAATTTTGAATTAGTTACTTTATAACATTGTGATTGTCAAACAGTTGCGGACCTATGAATTATCTGCTAGGAATGCGGATGAGGTGTCCAACCATATTTTTAAGGGGCGCGGTCGGGTTTTTTTGCGTAAAATATACACTATTTTTTTTTTCAAAAGGTGCGGCCGCCCACCCTTTCCAAAGAGTGGATCCGCCTCTGTGTTCAAATTGTAATAGCTTTTTAACCTATATCGGCATACGTGTTACATAAGTCTAGGTACTTCCATTATTACTATATTATACAAAAAGCAACATAGGGGTGTCTTTGACGCACCGTCGCAACGTTTTATAAAAAGGTATCCATTCATTTTAATCGCATACGTGACGCACCGTTTGAATAAAAAAATACCCATAATTTCCCTCACGTTTATGCCATATCATAATTTACAATAACACGTCATTTACGTTATGGCTTATGACGGTTACCGGCCAACCATCGCATCGCTCCGTAAATGTAACGGTTTCCAGCCAACCTTAGCATCAATTCGTTAACAAAGAACAGAAGGCAACTATTCATTCAAATAGTTCTCCTTCTCCGGTCGCAATGACAAAGTTTTACCTCTCGCGATATTCAATGCCACGACCGGCACCGACACGCACATCAATGACGAGAAACCATAACAGGCATTGAATAATTTAAACCCATCTGCATGTTTCTGGTTTCCTCAAATCATAACTCTTATCGAGTAATCAATTAGTTTTCCGGCGACGTGAAGGCTTTACAGGAAATCACATTCACAATACAGGGTGGTTTATCGATTTCCGGCAACAAGAGAAAAAAATGGAGGCGCTGGCATGCTCTGGCAGCGGCGTCAGTGCCGGTGTTTTCTAGATAAATCTGGTGAGTAGACATGAAATCATGGTCGGATCAAGCAACGGCAGTAACATAGAAACCCGATTTTTTCCGGAAGTTCCATTTTGCGAACGGTGGCGGTGGTAGTCGCGTGTCTGCGTGACGACGACAGCAGGTCACCCGTGACGTTGAGTCGGATCACGACGGTAAATGAATGGAGTCACGGAAGGCCGGAAAAACTGTGATGGCGGAGTGTTTCCGGTGTGTGGACGACGTGTAGTGGCATACGGAGACCGTGACGGTTAGTAGTTTGGTTGTGTTGTGGTAGTGACGGGCAGTGGCGGTGCTGTTGTTGTGGCGGGCCGGTAACGGTGCAGTTTGGTGCCCATTGCCGGTGGTGGTTATTTTGTTTTGGGGTTGGCGTGTCTGGAATGTAAATTGTAAAAAGTATAAATTATGGTTAAGGAAATGGCTTCAACTCTGTTTCTAAAGATTTAATATAATTACACTAAATAATAAGTAAATATATTTAAATAACGGTAAATAATTTAGATGAAGATTGACGTGTCCCAGCTTCCATTCCATCCCAACACAAAAGCAAATTTTATTTAAACGTTTCATATTTTTAATTAAAAATTAAAATCCACTTATTAAAGAATGAAATTTTTAACCTTAAAAAGGGTTAAAAAGAGTGACACATTTAAAACATAAATCAACCAATAGATTAATATTTAAAGTTGTGTAATATATGTATTAAATATTTTATATAATATAAAAATAAAAGTTAAATACAGAAAATGTACTTTCAATGAATAATCATAAATGTAAGGTTGCTAAAACTTTTTTTTTTTAACGGCAAATTTGGATCACTGACGGACTACTGGAGTATTATCGTGTCACCAATAGAACCACCCGATCATATCCATCTCCACTAGGCATAACGCCTATACACCAATTCAGGAGGAAACCCAATAAATATGGGAAAAACCCCCTTGTGGGAATCGAACCCAGGACCTATTGGTCCCAAAGTATTATCCCACCACCAAGATACCACTAGGCTATAAAGCCATGGACTAAGGTTGCTAAAACTAATTTATTATCGAAACAATACCATTATTCATTTTTATAGTTTCCAGTTAATGTAAAACACGAATCCGTTTGACAACCGGTTTACAACTTATTACACATCAAAACCTATAATTATCCTACTTAAGATTCCACATCAAGAACCGAAAATTGATGGATGTCGGAACCGAGATCAGGGTTTATGCCGAACTTTGTTTGGTACTAAAAATTAATGGATATCAGAACCGAGATCGTAATTGAAGAAACACTAGTTCAACGGATCGGAATCACTTGGACCAGGGGGTTTGAATCCGCATAAAAGGTTAGTTCTCTCTCAATTGGCTCAGTGGTGGTCGAACTTCTTCTCCGGCTATTCTGCAAAACAGAGCACCGTTAGCCTCGCCAAGGGGAGAAGAGGGTTCTCTCCTTGACCCGACTCCGGTGTGAGAATAAGTATTTGTATGGAGAAGATAAAGGTAATTGAGTAGTGAGATTGGATCTGAGTTCATACCTGAAAAGTTCTCCTATTTATAACCGAGAGTTTTGGAGGGAAAATCAGTTATTGAAAAGATAACGGAAGATGCTAACACCGTAGCGGCTATCTTTCCTTCCGTTAAGTCTTTTTACTTTTCATTAAGTTGTTTTGATCCGACGTGAGTGCACACGGATCACACTTGATCTACGGTTGGGGATTTGCCACGTGGAAAGTGGTTTGAGTGGAGATCATTCTCCAATTACATGCTATCGTGGTGATTTCAGGAATGTTTGTGATGATGACACGTGTCCAGACGGTTACAACCGTCTGGGTGGTGCACGATCATATTTCTTCTAGAAGATTACTGCTGTAATCTGGTGTGGCACTTTACCGTGTGCACATAGTTGGATAGATCCCACGTCTGGGTAAAATAGTATCCAAGTCTGGATATTTGGGTGGACGTTTTGGCTTCAGGGTTTTGACCCTTGCTAAATGGAAGATGGCGCAAAGGTTCAGGTTTCCCTTTGGGCGCGCGACTATCGTTTGTTAGTTTCTTCCTTCCTTCTGTAAGATCAATGCGCGGCCGCGCAAGGTTTAGAAGGGTTGAAAGGCCGACTGGTGGTATGGTCCCTATCTCTTTGTGGGATTTTTGGGACCTTACCCCTTCAAGTCCCCTCAGTCTAGTGTTGTACTTATGCAAATAAGTGGGGCACTGGACTTAGGAGAGAGATGGTTTTTGAGCGCGAAAAAATGAGAAATCTTCTATGAGAAGACTCTATTTTTTTCTGGGAATTTTGGAAATCTTTTGTCTTTATAGGACAGTACAGCTAGGACTGTGGGTCAAGCTGACACTGTCAGGTATATGCTGCTTTTCGTGCCTTTCACGCGCGTGTGCAGACGCGTGTGTACTTTTTCTGCTCTGTTGAGGGATTGTGATACCGAAAAATTTGCTGTGACGGTTCCCGATGCTTATTTATTGCGATGAGTATATAACGTTTGGGTAACCTCCTAATATTATCATTGTTCCGTTGAAACTTTTCCCCTTCCTTTCTTTTTTTGAGAAATCCATCATTCTTCTTTTTATGTCGACCGGAGAAAATCAAGAAAATCTTGCTGAAGAGATGTCTTCTGAACTTCCACCTTTGAAGTTGCCGAGGGGGTCCTTTGATGGTTTGATGCGAAATCTTAAGTTTCCGGAAAGTTGGGGTGCTCTGTACCCTGAAGAAGGGCAAACAGCGGCAGATGCTCCGTCTCGGTACATCACCCTTTTCTGAGATTTCTTCTGTGACGGCAATTTTCGTTTGCCTGCGACGACGTTTCTTCTTGACATCCTTACATTTTATAACATTCATCTTTCCCAACTGCATCCTATTGGTATGGTTAGGGTTCGACATTTTGAGTTCGTGTGTCGGACTATGAATATTGAGCCGACCGTTCCTCGATTTAGGGTTTTTCACCAAATGCACTGTACCCAGGGGTTTTACTCTTTTGTTCAGAGAGCTTCTTCAAAGAAAATTTTGCTCAATCCTCCGAAATCCTTCCACGATTGGAAACAGAAATTTTTCTTTATCTAGGCCGGAGTGATTCCGATGAGGATGGTGTTGAGGGGAAAAGAGGATGTTCCTATTGAAACACTCCAGACCCCTTCTGAGGAGACTTGGTATTAGGATCTGAAGGAGATACCTAATATCGCTTTACCAGAGAAAGCCCTTGTCGGAGCTGGAATGAGTTTAAACTGGAAGATGGATCGGGACGACAAGCCTGTCTACACCGAGGGGGGTCATGGTACGGTTTTGAGTTTTTTTTTTTTTTTTTTTTTTTGAGCCTGTCTGTTTTTTCCTGCAGTTGTTTCACTGTATGTTGTTGCTTATAAAAGAGAAGGGGGGAGGATGGGTACCACCAAGAAAAATCCTGATGAAGAATTTTGGTACGACCGTATTGCAAAGAATTTTTCTTTTCCGCGGGACGCGGATCTGTCTGATCCTCCTGCTGCTGGCGCAGGTAAGATTGTGTTCGTTGTTTTGTCCCAATTTTTCTCTTCATGCTTTAATTGTTCTTTGCGCTTTGTAGGTGAGTTGTCAAACTTGGGCGTAGGCCCTGAGAGGAAAAGGCGCGCTACGGCTAGTAATGTTGCGCCCAAGAAAGGTGATGTCGGAAAGACTCAATCTTTCAAAGCTAGAAATGTTGAGAAGAAAGGTATGCGCCATTCTTCTGACAAGTGTGATTATGTGGTGGTTTCTGATACTTTGGAGGGTCTTACGCCTGCAGTTACTATTCGGCGACCGAAATCAGAGCCGAAAGATTCAGCTGATATTCCTCCATCCAACCCGGATGATCCAATTGACTTGGAATCTAGTCCTGAGCATTTGGTGCAGAGAGGAGCAAGCAAGAGAAAACAAACTGATACTAACGCGGAGAATCAGCCTCCTAAAAAGATTCAAAGAAAGAAGATTACTCGAAGGGGGAATCTTGATGCTTTTGTTACGGAATCTGTTCCTGGTAAGCAGCATTTTTTCTTGTTTCCTTTTTACGGGTTAGATTCTTATGGATTCTTGTTCTTACAGTAACTCCTGTTGCTCCAACCCCTATCGATGTTCAAGCTATGACACATGAAGAACTTCCTCCTACTCCTCCGCATGCTTCTGCAACTGTCCAATCAAACGCTGCAGAAGGTGCTGATGACGGTGTAGAGAAGCCTGTTGAAATTGAGAGGCCTGCTGATGTTGGCCTAGGCAAGGTGGATGATGCGGAGAATCCTTCGGCTCCTGAGGTGGTTACTCAAGACCAAGGGAAAGGGTCAACCGAAAAAATTTCTACTCCTGCTTCTTCAGATACTACACCGGAGCATATTGAGAAGACAACAGTTGAAGAACAAAACTCATCAGCCGGTGCCAGTAAGCAATCTCCTATCCGTCCAGAGGAAACTTTGGATGATTATTATTATCGGAGCTATTCGGAGAAGGATGCTGCTGATCCTCATGCTCCTGTTTGGAATTTGAAGAAAGGGGATAATTTTGTGGACTGGCATGTGTGCCAAGATTGGCTGCAGGGGATACTTCTGCCTGGGGAGGTCAAGTTTCAAGAAAGCCGATCTTGCGATCAGGCCTATCAGTCTTACGTTGCTGAGACCGCCGCTCATATTTCTACCACCCATCGTATTGTGCGAGAGTGGTATCATATGCATAAGGAGCAAAAATCTTTTGCGGCAGCTCAGAAGAAATTCTCCAATGGTGAGAGACGCTTGGCGCAATTGATGGCGAAACTAAAAGATGATCAAGCCAAGTTTGAGGCTGAGCGGAAGACTAAAGAGTGGTCTGTTGCTGGTTGGAAAATAAAGGCTGAAGCTGAAGCTGCTCTTCTTTCTGAGGAGCGAAAAAACTGGAGGAAGATTTGTGAGAAGGATAATGCAGAGAAGGCAAATCTCCGTACTATTATAAATAACCTCAAAGCTGATGTTGAAAAGCTGAAGAACCAAGATGCGGAGGTTGAGAGATTGCAGAAAGAGAAAGCTGACTTGGAAGCTTTGTTGGTAGAAGCTCGTGCTCATAGGGAACGTAGCGAGCAGCGGGAGGTACAAGCTTTAAGCACTCTTGCCATTAGGGATAAGGAACTAGAGGAACTTACTGCTTTGGTTTCTGACAAGGAACAATTGAAAAAGGACCTGGAGGTTGCGCGTTCTGAACATGCTGAGTTTTCCCGCCGTTTGACTGTGACCGAAGAAAAACTGGAAAATTCAGAGACGGCGTGGATTTCAGAAGAGAGCGAGCTTGAGCCCTTAAGGAATGACATGACCTGGTTGAAGGATCGTGGGATTGCCTGTGTAAGCTCCTACCTTATATATGTATTTGCGCTGATTTTCTTCTTTCTTTTCTTTTGTGTTAACCACTATTGATTTGGTTTCATAGGTTGTTGAATCTGTGTTAAATTCTAAGGAGCTGGATAAAACTGTTGTGGATTTAGTGGTTGCTGTGCGGCGGGATGGTTATGCGCAAGGTTATGCAGAATGCTCCCATCATGTAACGAGTGCACTGAAGGTTACTTGGGATGACAGCAAGTCTGTTACTTTTGGTGTAAATACTGCGGCCGCGCTTGCTTCTATGAAGGCGGAGTTTAATAACTTACAACTCCCAGTTATGGAGTTGATAGATGTAGCGCTGCAATCGGACGATCTGGTAGCGCAGCTTAAAGAAATCTTCCCTGATGAGGGAGAAAATTTAGAGTAGGGTGAAATTTGTTTCTGAACAATTTGTGTTTTTCCCTTTTTGTGGGATGTATATCTTTGTTTTGTTGCGCTGTTCGCGTAAAGACTCGAAACACTGCCGTGTTTGAATCTTGTCGGGGCGTATTTGTACGCTGAAAGTAATATGTTTCTATTCGTTTGAATGCCTTTACAATTTTTTGCATGAATACAATTGCTTTTTACTTAAGTAAGGCGAATGAATGTTGGTATGAAACTCATGTGTGGAGTTTATGGTCATTTGTGAAGTAATCACTGACCGTGAATGGAGCGTTATTCTATACTACCATAATGTTTTCGTGCTTACTAAAAAGAAATTGCATGCATTTTGTAAATACAAATGATAGAAACTTTGTAATTTTTATTTCATGGATAACGCGCAGAGGCATTACAAAGTCTTAATAATTAAATGGAACTTAACTTAGTTCTGCCATTTTTGGCGTTTTTTCCTGTGAGGAATTCTGCAGAGTCTCTTAGGTCTTGGCCCGTTTGTTGGAGGTTTCTTCTCCCCGGGTGATTTGCTTTATCTCCTTGCGCATGTTCTGGAGTAGATGCGTAAACTCCCCATTTTTAAGGGCTTTCTCTATCTCGGTGCGCAAGGAAATGCAATTGTTTGTGGTGTGTCCCGTATCCTTATGATATTCGCAATACTGCGCTAGGTCCTGACCACGTTTACTCTTCATCGGGATTGGCGGTTTAAACTGATAATCCTCGGTACTCAGGACTTCCGCCGGGGTCTTTGTCAGTGGGGTCCACTGCCTCTCCCTGTTTTCATGTTTGTTATCTCTCTGAGCAGAGAGTTTGTTAATTGTTGCGCAAGCATCTTCAGAGGAGCGGCTTCCAGATGACTCGCGCCATGATTTCTTGAATCTTCGTTCGCCCGTTGCGCTTAAATCTGTGGGCCTGCTGTGTGGTGGTGGCGGTCTGTTTGTTGCAAGGTTTTTCTCTGTTTGTGCGTAAACTTTAGCCGCCGCCATTATCTTTTCCCAACTCTTGGGGAGGCCTTCTGTTCCGGACAGGACTTTGACCATATCATCACATCTGACCGCATACTTGAACTGAGCGCGGATTAACTGTTCGTGGACACCACCGATCTCCAATACTTCCTTATTATACCTGGTTATAAAATCTTCCAAATTCTCATCATCTCGACGCCATATGTTCATGACATCAGATGTATCCCGCATGGAGCGCCTTTGCTGGCTGAAGTGTGTTAAGAATTTTTGGCGCAGGTCTTTCCATGACTCTATTTGCCCGGTTGGTAGATTATCAAACCAGATTCGCACTGGCCCCGTTAATGTTTGAACAAACAAATGACACCAAAGCGGAAGAGTCCACCCGCCGACCAATCCTGCGCTGGTGAAGACCCTCAAATGATCGTCGGGATCGGTTAACCCATTGAATTTGCCGACGTTAGATGGTAATTTTGCCCTCTCTAACGGAGCCAGAGCTATTTCCAGTATAAACTTCGAGTTTTCCGCTGCTTCTGCAGGATGGTAAACTAAGTCGTAATTATATTCTGCCTCAGGGTTGTACACCGCTCGAGGCCTGGATTTGTTAGAGTTTGGGTGCAGCCTGTTGAATACGCTGGTGTTTGCACTCAAACGATACGTTTGGTCAGATTCATCAGTGTGGGCATCCCAAGGAGATCCCAACCTATCATGAACTGATTGCCTTTGACGAGGCTGTGACTCATGGTGTTGTCTCTGATAGCTGTTCGTTCCATCATTTGTTGATTCTTCTCGTTGAGAAGCATGAGCTCTTGATCCCGGCCTTCGTGATTGTGTTACGGGAGCGGTTTGAGCACACAATTGTGTATACACTGCATTTAATGCTCCTTGTGACCGGACATACCATGATATCGGGGTTTCCCCCGGTGGTAGAATTGATTGGGCGGGATTTATGGGAAATATCCATGGAGTAACAGGGTTATTTGCTCCATTAGATTGAACCTCATTATCGTCTAAGGCCTCTTCTACTATCCTTTCGACTGGTAAATTGTTTCCGACATTTGGTCGAGGACCGGATCGTCGGTGAGAAGATGAATTTTCTGCCATACGGAAAAACAGAAAAATGAGATGAACTGAACCGAAACGAGATAGGAACTAGAAAAACTGAGAAAACGGTGGGCGCCAATGAAGTAACACTGGTTCAACGGATCGGAATCACTTGGACCAGGGGGTTTGAATCCGCATAAAAGGTTAGTTCTCTCTCAATTGGCTCAGTGGTGGTCGAACTTCTTCTCCGGCTGTTCTGCAAAACAGAGCACCGTTAGCCTCGCCAAGGGGAGAAGAGGGTTCTCTCCTTGACCCGACTCCGGTGTGAGAATAAGTATTTGTATGGAGAAGATAAAGGTAATTGAGTAGTGAGATTGGATCTGAGTTCATACCTGAAAAGTTCTCCTATTTATAACCGAGAGTTTTGGAGGGAAAATCTGTTATTGAAAAGATAACGGAAGATGCTAACACCGTAGCGGTTATCTTTCCTTCCGTTAAGTCTTTTTACTTTTCATTAAGTTGCTTTGATCCGACGTGAGTGCACACGGATCACGACTTGATCTACGGTTGGGGATTTGCCACGTGGAAAGTGGTTTGAGTGGAGATCATTCTCCAATTACATGCTATCGTGGTGATTTCAGGAATGTTTGTGATGATGACACGTGTCCAGACGGTTACAACCGTCTGGGTGGTGCACGATCATATTTCTTCTAGAAGATTACTGCTGTAATCTGGTGTGGCACTTTACCGTGTGCACACAGTTGGATAGATCCCACGTCTGGGTAAAATAATATCCAAGTCTGGATATTTGGGTGGACGTTTTGGCTTCAGGGTTTTAACCCTTGCTAAATGGAAGATGGCGCAAAGGTTCAGGTTTCCCTTTGGGCGCGCGACTATCGTTTGTTAGTTTCTTCCTTCCTTCTGTAAGACCAATGCGCGGCCGCGCAAGGTTTAGAAGGGTTGAAAGGCCAATTGGTGGTATGGTCCCTGTCTCTTTGTGGGATTTTTGGGACCTTACCCCTTCAGTAATTAAACATAATTTAGATATAACGATCAATATGGTATTGTTGAGAGTAAGAAATATGAATTACAGAAAATTGATGTCAATTGATTGTGTTTTCATCCCATATTAATTAGTTCCTGATTATATCTTCTGATTCAATCCAATTTTTTTTTTTGTTAATAATTCAGTTAATCCATATGTGACATGAATACATTAGCTTTGAAAGATATTAAATTGCACACTACGCAAAACCATATAAATTATACAACATATTTTATCTTAGCTTTAATATTTTATCTTAGCCTTTTTCAATATCCCGCCGCAACGCGCGGGTGACGTCAACTTGTTTTGCTGTAAACTATAATAATATTCACATTTTTTTTTAAATTAAGATTAAAAATTATATTGTTTTTGTTTTTAGTTCAGAATTAAAATTCAGATTAGGGTTTTCTCAGCGTTGTCTACTACATATACGGACGCCTCCACCTGCTCTAATACAGTAACCTAAGGGCAAGATGATCGAGAGATCTGATTCTCTGTTTTTGTAAGTTGTTTTCCTTTTGTTGTTTGATTATACATTGATCCTTTCTAAAAGCCGTTGATCTCTGTATTTTCTGGTTTGAACGTGTTTTGATCATTTTTTTTTATATTTGAATTGTGTATTTTCTGGGTTGAACGTGTTCTGATCATTTTTTTATATCCGACTTGTGAGTTAGCCATCAGTCCGCTCACTGTACACATCGATCTCTCTTTGCTCTATGTGGATCGGATCATAACATGTTGATTCTTCATAGGTATGGTCAAATCACTGTACACATCGATCTCTCTGGTTATGTTTTATTGTTTTTTAGATTATGAATATGTATTTTGAATGTTAACATCCACTTTTATTTCATACTTGGTTAATTTTCTGATTATATTTACCATTCTTATTAAAAGCATGTTATTTTGATGTTGACTTATTCAGATTAGGAGAAATAAAAATCCAACAAAATGTATCTTTATATATATTATAATTCTGTTAAATTATTCAGCTGTTTGGTTCCTAGTGGTTTTTGTTCATCGTCAACTTATTTATTTTCCAAAGTTACGTGCTGAAATTGTTATCCTGAAATAAATACTGAATATGTTGGGCTTTGATTGTGTTAAAGTCTTCTTTTGTTCTTTCTAAGATAATAAGATATTAAAATGTATTTCTTGCATCTTTTTTGCACCTGTCACAGGTATCTCGCCTTCTCCAAGTACAGAGGTCTTAAAGGTGGTAAATTTTCGGAGAATTTCGGTTGATGATTATGGAGAGAATTGTCATTGGAAGGAAGGGCCTTCTTTGTGTGCGTGCTGGGAAAGGTTATCTTAATATACTGCCTAGTTCATCTAAGTTTTAAGAATTTTGCAAATAAATAAAACAATAAATAGGACTGCAAAATCTATATTTACGAAAATGGTAATTCTATGATTTCGGAAAATAAATTTAGGACTCTGTAAGCCCCTATGTATACTTTGGAACCGTTCAACCCATTTTCATTTTATTGATCCTAGAATGGGATGATTCCGGTTATGATTTATATCTAACAAGTCAAATAGGCAAATAACATGAAGTTTTGCAAAGCAAACGTCGCCAAAAGTGTATTCAGTTATCATGAAACCTCCTAAAATCATTTATTGAAATTAATACAACCATGACTGACACCTAGTATATATAAAAACAGACAAAAATGTTTTGTCGATCAACCTGATCTTGTACCAAAAAATGATCTGTTTGACTTGAAATTTTACCAAATCGTCAGTTTTGCCCCCTAGGTATCCTTTGAATTTTATTAAATTTTTCAACTAATGATCTGATATTTGGCAGGCTCTACTGCAAAATGTTGCTTTTTGTTTTTTCTGGAGCATGATCTTGCAACAAGATTTACCTCTTCTTGCTCAAAATCCATTAGGTGGGGGGCTTAGAGCTCTGGAAAGGAGAGTCGAAGAATTGCGAGATCATGCAAATGCACTCTGTAGGAATCGCGAAAATGGAGGAAAGTATGTTCAAAATCCTTGCTTGGGAAGAAGTTGATGAAAATGAAGAAGCTAAGCGCGAATGTGATCGCAAATTCTACGAATTAGCAACGGCACTGTTTTAGATTGTCACGTTAGAGATGTTATGAAGAGTTTTTGGATGATTAATTTCTAGTTGCTTTCTTAAGGTTAGCAAGTATTTAGAGGCCTGACGTGCTTTCGAATATTTACCATGCTCCAGATGATTAGTTATAGCTTGATTTATGATGGAAATGCAGTGGTGAAAAGTAGACTAATGGTATAATCAAGATGTCTACTAAGCTGTCATGGGTTTGCAAGGAAATGACGGCTTCTAAAAGCAAGAAATCTAAGCAGATGACAGTGTTTAGGGAGTTACCAAATAGGAGGAAAGAGTTAACTTTGCAACATGAAAAGGCTAGCTAACTGGTGACGACCAAAGAGACGCAGGAGTCATCATCACAAGATCTTCAAGATTCATCTGCACAAAAAGCAAATAGAAATTCTGATGTTGTGACACAATGTCTGAAGATCAACCTCTTTCAAGGTGGTTCCTAACTACTCTCTAGTCTGCTGGTGTCTTTGAAGAGACATGCCATTTACAGTTAGATCGTCCAAGAACTGAAATCGAAGATCAATTGGAGAGTAGCTATTTTCTTATGAAAATATTTGATTGAAATGATTTCATAGAAGGACAAAATGGGGAACATTTCAAACGTCTTTGATTGCAAGCTACATCAATTGATGTTTGATTGTAACATATTTATTGTTCATAGCATTTGGAAAATTTGTTTACAGAGTCGTTTAATATAGGAATATTGGATTTTAATAATCTCAACTATTCTTCATTGGCCGCCAACAGCTCTAACTTCAAAAATAACCACTGGCTGTCCCAACTATTGACATATTGGCCACCAATGGACCCTGACTAACAGAACTGTAACGTCGTTTGTCTCTGAAACCGTTTTTGTGGCGAGAAAAAGGTTTCTAATGGTCCGATCTAAGGTTACAAAGAGGTTTGCGAAGAAAATGTTGAGTTTCCCGGCCAAAAGGTTGAGTTTTACGGCTAAAAAGAAGTTTTCCGGCGACTTCAATAATTAGTGATTTTACTAGAATAAGGTTCCTAAAGGTCCGTAATAAAGTTACAAAAAGGTTTGAGACAAAAAATGTTTAGTTTTCCAGCCAAAAATGAGTTTTCTGGCCAAAAATGTTTTTCCGGGCGAGCGGACACTAACGGCGTTAGGGTTCTGTTAGTCAGGATCCATTGATGGCCAATATGTTAATAGTTGGGACTATCATTGGTTATTTTTGAAATTAGGACTGTTGGCGGCCAACGACGAATAGTTTAGATTATCAAATCCAATATTCCTTTAATATATATACTTGTGTGTCTTTGAACTTTGTTTTTTTCTCCTAGCATATGATATGCTCCCAACAACTAAAATAGTATCTAAAATTACACTCCCAAACTTAAATGAAAATTAACCAAAGATCACATTTAAAAACAAAAGAACTGCCTACAACTTTTAATCACTCCTATGAAAGCCAAAAGACTTAAATATGAACAGAGCTAGATTATGAATTTTATCATAAACAACCAAACAGTTAATCACTTGCCATGGGCAAAACATGAAGTTCTAACCCAGACATATAAAAGTCGTAGATAATCTGCAAATGGTTGTTGACGTATGTAGGTCCCGTTTTTCGGTTGATCGATAACGTAAATCTATCCTTGTTTATCACAAACACGGTAACGAGTGCGGAATCCCCGTGACGGTGCAAACCAAACAAAGTGTAAAATAAGAACATGCGTAACCAAAAGATTCAATATCTATTGATTATGGATGAGTACAACCACAAACATATACAAACAATGTTTTAACGGACTCTCACTAAGTCTCTCTGTGCTCATCGGTTTCACACAGAAACTATGAGGGGTATTTATGCTAAACAGACACAGATCAATGACGAAACACAAAAGGACTCAGCGAAACACCTTTGGGCCAAACATTGGGCCTGAAGAAGCCCAACAGGCGATGAAACAGGGATAGCCCACAGCGAAACACCCTAGTCGACGAAACACATTATGTTTCGTCGACATACATTTCAAATTGAAGATTTCCTTGACTTTTTCACTTTGTGACATCATCATGACATCACAGTGATGATGTCATGGTGATGTGTCTCCTGGGACTGGTTCGCGGCGCTCCGTGCTTTGCGTGTCGAACTCTGGGGCGCACGACGGAGGAATGTCGTGACGTCGAGCTTGAGCCGGACCTAACCGTGTCGAAACCAAGTTGAACCGAACCGAGTCGAACCGAGCCGAGTAGCGTGCACACAAAGTGTATCAACAAACCTCCATGTCCGGCTGGTCTTCCACATTGCACCAGCGAAGGTCTTTGTCTTTCTCTTTGAAAAGTAGTGTGCGGTTGTTCAATCCATGCAAGGCATCCACACACCCGGTTGGTTTGTTCAACGAACACATTTTCTCCAATCACACCGCGAAGAAATGTACACTGCACGTTCATCTTGTTGATTTTGAACTTCAGACGTGCTACAGGTGCGTACATTTTGATTTGAATCTACCCTGGGGACCTGATCAAAGCCTTTAACAATCACACTTGAAATGATTTTTCATTTTGTCGAAGTTATCAATTTCTTTCAACAGACAACTCTGTTTCCCCTTTCTTTTTTTCTCCATCAAAGGCAACAATTTCTTTTGTCGCCTATCTTGTGCAAGGACATTCCACTATCAATAATCCTATGACTATCGATAGTTCCTCCTGGAACTTCCTGCACACTCACTTAGATATTAGTTGGAGAGGGGGACCCAAGCCTTCATAGACTTGGGTTGCCCCTGAGAATCAAGAAATGTAATTTCAATTTCCTGATGATTTTCTAACACAACACCTCCCCCTGAACTTTCACCCGATTTAGGTTTCCATGTTTGTTTTTGTTTTCCAGATTGTGTATTATGTACAGTTTCTGGTTTTAATGGTTGTGACAAACTAGGTTTCCTTTTAACCGTTTTGACTTCAGATTTTAAAGCCTTTTCAACAGCTTTGATGTTATGACGTCGTTGTTTCGTTTCTTGTTCCTTAACAGTTCTTTTATCATGTTTTGGAGAAACAGGACGACGTTGTGAGTGACCTTGTTCAGAAGGGGTTCTTTCAACAAAATTTGGTTTGGGCGAGTTTGTACAGTCTTTAATGATGTGCCCAAACTTCCCACATTTGAAACAAGTTCTCCTTTCAACAAACTTAGGAGAATCTGATCAAAGACCTGACATAGAAGTTGTAGACCCAGAGGTACTAGCTTCACACCCGTTTGTGTGTTGGGTGTAATTGTTATCACTGTTACGTTTCAAAATGTTGACTTTTTGTACAAAATCGGTATTTGATTTATTTTCAAAAGTCTCCACTTTATCAGTACCTTTGGAGGCCACAAACTTAACGTCTTTTGTTTTCTTCTTGTAACGAGCTCCTTTTGAATCAAATTTTGATTGAGAAACGTTAGGCTTTTGAGCTCGCCTTTCTGGTTGTTTACCCTTAGAAGCAATAGGTTGTTGCTTTGTTGGTGATTTTTGATTTCTAAATTGTTTCCTGGTTTCATCTTTTGGAATTGGGTCACATTGGGTTACAATGACTCCTGAAATTGTCTTTCCCAAAAACTTGTTTGTATTATCTTCAAAAACTTTATCAATCGAAGATGGATTCACATTTTTAATTGGAAAATCGTGATCTGAATAGATTTTAGAATCACCAACCAAAGTGTACAACACATTATTACTCTAAATGGTAGACACAGATTTCTTGTCATTCTTGATATCTTTGACAGGATCTATGACTTGCTTGGCAACAGGTTGCACGGCAGGAGTAGGAGGATCACAAAGAATCTGATTCTCAATTGGAATTTCTACTCCTTTCGTCTCATTAAGTGATTCATCTTGGTCACTTACATCTGATTCATCATCTGGCGAATCATAGTCCTCAATGGTTGGAGGACTTTGATTTGAAGCACATGATGACTTTTCTTTGCTATCAGATGAGCCATCCGATGAATTGTCTGGTTTAAACCCTAGGCCAGTAGTAACTTCCTCATAATCAAGAGGCACACTGGGTTCATACCGAGGCATATCCTCTTCATCGGGCATTTTGGTATAGTTGTGTCTCACAGGAGGCAGACACGACTTATACCCAACGCCTTTCACATTACCTTTCATTTTTTAACGTCTATGATGTGATCGAGCACAAATCGGGAGTTAGAATCACTCTCCAACTTTTGCTTGATAGGATCATGCTCGCATTTGGCAATGGCTAACTCCTTTTTGGTTTCCTCAACAATGTTAATGTAATCGTTAATACTAACTTGTTTATGATAAACAACTTTGTTCAATTCGGAAACACTTTTCTTTAGGGTTTCAATTACAGATTCGAGTTAACGCCATGTTTGCCTCTTCAAATCAGCACATTTAAGTTTCATATCAGCACAATCACTACATATGCAAGCTTCAAATCATCACATTTTAGTTTCATATCAGCACAATCACTACATATGCTAGGATTTTCAGATTTTACCTGACTTGTAGAAGTTATGACATTAGCCATAAAGGCAGTCTGAGAAGAGAAAGATCCATCTTCAATGAGAATCTTCTCCATTTCTTCTGATGGAGCATCAGCTTTCTTGATCAAGTCAGATTTCTCGTTAGCATCATTCGACAAATTATCAGCTTCAGAATCCACTCCCTCCTTCACGTCTGATTCTGAACTGTAATCACTCACACCTGAGCCATCTTTATCAGTACTGCCACTATATCCTGAACTGTCATCATTTCCCGAAGATTCACCATCATTGACATTCTTGACAATTTCAGCATAAAACGCAGTTCTTGTTTGATCACCGTTTCCCAACTGTATGGCCGGACCACAATCGACACTTGGATCGAATTGAGGTTGTGTTGTGGAAACTTGAGGTTGAGGTTGGGGTTTAGGGAGCTAGGCACTCGGATCGAGTTGAGGTTTTGAAAGGTCGTGAGCTTGAGCAATAACATGCGGTGGAGGTAGATAGGCACGTGGATCGAAAACCGGAGGTGGAGCTGATTGTGGAAACGAAAAAGAGCTTGTATTTGACATAAACGCCGTTTGTAACTTCGGTTGCTGAGCTGAACTGGAACTAGCTAACTGGTTAAAACCTGCAAGATACATTTCGGTGTTTTGAGTAGGTGCAATCCTTTTAGCTTTCCGAATTTCCTCTTCGTTCTTGTGCTCCAACTTCTGAATGAATTCATAGATATTAACATTGACAGCATCTAGAACGCCCGTATGCTTTAAAAGCTCAATAAATGGGCTCCACTTTGGAGGTAGAGCATCAGCAAACCGTGCTACCATTTCTAGTTGAGATGCAAGAACACCATAATAATACATTTCACTCGTCAAATGATAATAACGATTAGTAATATCATTTAGGGTTTCATTCTCTAAGAAATGAAATAATTCGAATTTCTTCTTCAACAGATCATGACGTGTCTTTCTAGTAGCTACATTTCCTTCTCCTCTCGCTATCAAAAGATTCTGTATGTTTTGATTTTGATTTGACACCAAAGCCCATTGACTTGCACTTATTGACTATTGTTGTCGAGGTATGGTACTTGCTAAATATTCGGCCATCGAAGTCGGTTTTTGAACCGGTTGTGAGTCCGTACTCCAATCCCACGGACATGTACAACTCATATTTGATGTATGAAATTGAGAACCTGATCAAATACTTGAAAACAGACAATTAAGACACCTTTGCAAGTCTTCTGTTAAAAATGACAACAAACTCGACGAAACGCTATCCACGAAACTCAGAGATTGTTTGGCGAAAATCTGAGTTCGACGAACAGATGTGTTGTCTTGGATGACGAAACTGATGTGTGATACGGACGACGAAAGTGAATGATATTTTTGGTCCACGAAACTGAAGTGTGTTATGGATGACGAAAGTGAATGATATTCTTGATCGACGAAACTGAAGTGTTCGACGAAACAGATTTGAAATCTGTTTGATAATGACGAAATTGAATGTGAGTAAATTGTCGACGAAAGTGATGATTTTTTTTTTTTTTTGATGTCAACGAAACCCAAATAAAAATGTGATCGACGAAACCCAAATTTAATTAAATGACGACGAAACTCAAAAGTGGCTTTCTAAGTGACGAAACTTGAATAAATAAAAAGACGAATATAGCAAATTTAATGGTGTTTTCATCCAGCCTATTTCTTTGACTAAAGTACCAATTTCGTCCGGTAATTTTGTTGACAAAATGAGACACACAATTTAGATATTTTCAAAACATTTTTAATATTATATTTCTGACACAGTATGCTCAATTGTCAAAAGCCTTATCCTTACACACTTTTTTTCAACAATAACCATACTTATCATACTTTTTGTTATATAACAAAGAGATTGAGATTAAAACTTTCTCAATATATCTTTCTCCGTATTCCTCTCTTCTTTTCACAATTCTGTATTCTATCGAATCTATTACATTCGTTATATTGAAAATAAAAGAAATAAAAACAAAACTGGTGGGGCCTATAAATTATAATTCGTTCGAATTATTTCCTTTACTGTGTGCTTTTACTGTGCGCATCATGTCATCCATATTCATAACACTCCCCCTTGGATGACACTTTACAAACTTTGGGGTCTTTAAGTACTGCCTCATTAAAAACCTTGCTAAAGAAAAACCCAGTGGGAAAAAATATTAGCTAAGGGAAAAAGAGTGCAGTCTATAGCTCCCCCTCAAGTTAGCAATTTGTAAATAATCACATTCTCCGTACATGATGCATGCCAATGTCATGAACATGTTTCCTGAAAGTTGCTGTAGGTAGTGCTTTTGTGAAAAGATCGGCTGAATTATTGCTGGATTGGACATATCTCATCTCGACCTGATTGTCTTTAATAAGGTCCCGAGTATATGCAAAGAATCTTGGTGGTATATGTTTTGTTCTATCACTTTTGGTATACCCTTCTTTCATTTGAGAGACACAGGCGGCATTATCTTCATGGATAGGAGTTGGACTTCGATCTTTCTCTAGCCCACAAGAAGTCACTATGTGTTGTGACATAGATCTTAGCCATACAGATTCTCTTGAAGCTTCATGTAGTGCAATGACTTCAGCATGATTTGAGGATGTTGTGACAAGTGTTTGTTTCTGAGAACGCCATGAAATCGCGGTTCCTCCGTTCATAAATACATATCCAGTTTGAGATTTTGCTTTATGAGGATCAGATAAATAACCTGCATCTGCATAACCAACTAACCCTTCTTTTGAATCGTTAGGATAAAACAAGCCTAAATCAACAGTGCCTCGACGATATCGAAAAATATGTTTAATCCCATTCCAGTGCCTTTTAGTAGGAGCTGAACTAAATCTTGCCAACAAGTTCACTGCAAAAGAAATGTCAGGTCGTAAGATACATAAGTGCTCCAATTGCACTGAGGTATGGTACTTCTGGACCGAGAACTTCTTCGTTGTCCTCACAAGGACGAAATGGATCATTTTCGACATTAAGTGACCTAATGACCATTGGAGTGCTTAAAGGATTTGCCTTGTCCATATTGAAACGTTTCAACAGCTTTTCAGTATAATTCATTTGATGCACAAGTATGCCATTGCTCATATGTTCAATTTGTAAACCAAGACAATATTTGGTTTTTCCAAGGTCTTTCATTTCAAATTCTTTCTTTAAAAGAATAATTGCTTCATGAATTTCCTTTTGCGTCCCAATTATATTTAGGTCATCAACATATACAGCTATGATCACATATCCTGATGTTGTCTTCTTAATAAAGACACATGGACAGATAAGATTATTTGTATAACCTTTACTTGTCAAATAGTCGCTCAAACGATTGTACCACATCCTTCCAGATTGTTTCAACCCATATAAAGATCTTTGTAATTTGATCGAATACATTTCTTTGGGTTGTGAACTTAACGCTTCAGGAAGTTTAAATCCTTCAGGAACTTTCATATAGATGTCACTATCAAGTGATCCATACAAGTAAGCTGTAACAACATCCATAAGACGCATTTCTAACCTTTTAGAAACTGCTAAGCTGATTAAGTATCTAAAGGTTATTGCATCCATAACGGGAGAATATGTTTCTTCATAGTCAATCCCTGGCCTTTGTGAAAAACCTTGAGCTACAAGTCTCGCTTTATATCTTGTAACCTCATTTTTCTCATTTCGTTTTCGTACGAAAACCCATTTGTACCCTACAGGCTTTACAGCCTTAGGTGTAACAACAATAGACCCAAAAACCTTTCGTTTGTTGAGTGAATCTAATTCAGCTTGCATAGCGCCTTTCCATTTATCCCAGTCATGTCTATTTTGACAATCATTGACAGATTTTGGTTCAGGATCATCATCTCCACCCATGATGTCACGCGCTATAGAATAAGAAAATATCTCATCAATATTTTCCATTTCATATCGGTTCCATATGATATGTGTATGACCATAGTTGATTGATATCTCTTTGTTAGTATCATCAACATCTTTCTCATGAGAGGTTTCGATATTTACTGTTTTATCAAGATCATTCTCTTTGTGGTCAATTTCTTTTACAAGTGCTTTTCTTTTTCGTGGATTCTTATCCTTTGAACCGATTGGTCTTCCACGTTTTAAACGTTTTTGAGATTCATGAGCTATCTTATTATCTATTGCCTTACTTGGGATCTCAACTCGAGCTGGAGCATTAGCAGCCGGTATATGAGATTTAGTAACTCTATTTGTATCAGTAAAAGCATCAGGCAATTGATTTGCAATGTTTTGCAAGTGTATTATCTTTTGAACCTCTGTCTCACATTGTTTTGTTCTTGGATCAAGATGAGACAATGAAGGCACACACCATGAGACATCATTTTCTCGTTTTTTATTTTCTCCCCCTAATGCTGGGAACATTGCCTCGTTAAAACGGCAGTCATCAAAACGGGCTTTAAATACGTCACCTGTTAAAGGTTCAAGATATCGTATGATGGAGGCTATTTCATATCCAACATATATTCCCAACCTTCTTTGAGGTCCCATTTTTGTGCGTTGTGGTGGTGCAATTGGAACATAAACTGCACACCCAAAAATTTTAAGGTGGGAAATGTCTGGCTCATTGCCAGAAATGAGTTGTAATGGAGAGTACTTATGATTTGCACTTGGTCTCACACGAATCAGTGATCCAGCATGTAAAATTGCATGACCCCAAACTGACACAGGAAGTTTTGTTCTCATTATTAATGGTCTAGCGATTAGCTGTAAACGTTTGATCAATGATTCAGCTAAGCCATTTTGTGTGTGTACATGAGCAACAGGGTGTTCGACAACAATTCCCACAGACATGCAATAATCATTAAAAGCATGTGATGTAAATTCACCAGCATTATCAAGTCTCACCCTTTTAACAGTGTAATCAGGGAAATGTGCTCGTAGTTTGATAATTTGAGCAAGAAATTTTGCAAAGGCAATATTGCGAGTTGATAATAAAGAGACATGAGACCATCTGCTGGATGCGTTTATCAAGACCATGAAATATCTAAACGGTCCACATGGTGGATGAATTGGTCCACATATATCACCATGAATTCTTTCAAGAAACATTGGTGATTCCTTATCAACTTTTAAGGATGAAGGCCTTGTAATTAGTTTTCCAAGTGAACAGGAGGTACATAGAGGCATTTTATCTGATTGGGGGATCTTTTGATATTTTAGTGGATGACCATGTGTGTTTTCAATAATTCTTTTCATCATTGTAGATCCTGGATGGCCTAGTCTGTCATGCCAAAAGTTAAATGTCTTAGGATCACAAGAACTTTCCTTTACTGCCATATGTGCTTGAGGCACATTAATGTGTGTATAATGCAAACCAGAGTGGAGCATTGGCAGTTTTTCCAATATATGGTCTTTGCTCATGATGTGTAAATATTTCTTATTATCAACAGTCCTTGATTGAGTATCATATCCGTTATGATATATGTTTTTGAAACTCAACAAGTTTCTTGTTGATTTTGGGGAAAATAAAGCATTCTCTATTAAGAGCTTTGTACCATTTGGTAATATTAAATTAGCTTTTCCCACTCCTTCTATCAAGTTTGTTGGACCTGATATTGTATCAACGGTTCCTTTTGTTGGTTTTAACTCATAAAAATATTTCTTAGATTTAAGTATAGTGTGTGTGGCTCCACTATCCGCTATACATATATCTGCATCATTTGTCTGCTCTTGTGCTCCAGTGGTATTCATTTTAATCTTGAAAATATAAAGAGAAATAATAATAAGTGTATAACGAAGACATTGTGAATTATTTTATATTAAGAAGTTTATTTATTAGTTGAGGACGTTACATGAAAAGAAAGACTACTGAAACATAATAAAGATATATATATATATATATAATAAAGGTAATTACATAATTGTTGCATATAATTATTATGGTTTAGCAACATTCGTTTCAGAGTTCCATGTTATTGTTAAAGTCGGCGATATTCATTTCGACGTTGATATCATTAAAATTATCCACATGGTTCATCTCCTTTTCTTTTCTTTTGAGAGAGTCTTGGTAAAGTTCACATAAATGTGAAGGTGTACGACAAGCCTTTGACCAATGGTTTGCACTTCCACATCTGAAACAAGAAGTGTCAATGTTTTCGGACCTACCAGCTTCATTCCTTTTGTTATACTGGTTGGGATTGGTATTTTGTGGAGTGTGGTAATTGGGGGTTCTTTGATTTCGACCACGACCACGACCGCGACCACGTCCACGACCATGGGAATTGCTTCGGAAGTTATTATTTCTTTTGAAGGAATAATTTCGACCATTACCTTTACCAAAATGGCCACGGCCACGGCCTCGTCCCCATTTTCTTCCAGAGTCTTTAATATCATCATTAATAACAGCACTTGCTTCTCGAATGGCTAATGATCCAGTGGGACGAGCTTGATGATTTTTCATTAGTAGCTCATTGTTTTTCTCTGCTACGAGGAGAAATGAATTTAGATCAGAATATCTTTGAAACTTTTGCAACCGATATTGTTGTTGCAAGTTTATATTTGATGCATGAAATGTGGAGAAAGTTTTCTCCAACATATCTTTCTCCGTAACAGTTTGCCCACAGAATCGGAGCGTTGAGCATATCCTGTACAAAGCAGAGGTGTATTCATTCACCTTTTTAAAATCATGGAACCTGAGATTGTTCCATTCATCTCTAGCAGTGGGAAGTAAAACTTCCCTTTGATTATCAAATCTGCTTTTTAAATCTTCCCACAAAACGTATGGATCCTCAAAATTTGAATATTCAAATTGCAACATTTCATCAATGTGTTTAAATCTTCCCACAAGACATCGGCTTTTGCCTTGTCTTGATCGCTACATTCGTTCCACTCCGTTATCGTTTCCAAAACACCCATTGACTTGAGATGTCGCTTAACATGTGCCGTCCACGGCATATAATTTTCTCCAGTGATATTAAGAGCCGGGAATTCAATTTTTGCGATGTTTGCCATTTTTTTTTGTTGCTAAACATAAATAAGGTAAATATTAAAATCTAAATACTCATTAAAAATGAGATAACATACAAAGGTACAGCTATAAACAAATAAATGAATACATAAGTACTAAAAAGATGAGGTGGAAGCTCATACATTAAGGTCGGCAACAATATTAATATTATGCCGGCCAATATTAAAATCGGGTGAATCATCTTCGAATTTTTTTTTCTTGAATAGCCTTGAAAAAAAAACTGTTTGTTGTGGAATAATGAGATTGATAATTGGTAATTTATAGTGGTAAATTATAACCGTTTTGCAACGGTTATATTACCGTTTTATAGCCGTTATATAACGGTTATATACATATATATGTATTGTAATAAATGATGTATTACATAAATGTTATTTTATAAGATATAAAATCAGGATGTATAGTAAGAAAAAAAATGTTAGTATACATGAATGTAAACTCTAAATTAAATGTTAGTATGTACGTATAAATAAAAGTTAGATGCATAAATAAATGTTAGTTACATAAATAAATGTTAGTAGGCTCATAATTATTATATCTCCAGAGCAATAGGTCCCCTGTACTAATTTTAATTTATCACAGAACTATATTATAAATATACATTTATATAAAGGAGAAACGAGATCTAAAAGATCATCCTAAAGGTGTATGGTTTTACAACTCACTTGTGCACCCTTAGGCTTTCAACCTATATATATGTATATATTTAAATATATGAAATTCTTACATTGAGTATGGTAATAGCTCCTTTGCTTTTGTTGATTTGCTTGTTTGACAGCGCTCGTGCTGATAACGTGTTATATAACAAAGAGATTGAGATTAAAACTTTCTCAATATATCTTTCTCCGTATTCCTCTCTTCTTTTCACAATTCTGTATTCTATCGAATCTATTACATTCGTTATATAGAAAATAAAAGAAATAAAAACAAAACTGGTGGGGCCTATAAATTATAATTCGTTCGAATTATTTCCTTTACTGTGTGCTTTTACTGTGCGCATCATGTCATCCATATTCATAACACTTTTACTATTTTAGAAACTCCTTTTTCTCACCAACTCATCATCATGCCTATGGACTAAAATGTCAAACAATTATATTTAAATGACCAACACAATAATTCAAACTACATATCATATCAAACTCAGTCAAAATGCAAGAACAATATGAATATTTGAAGGACACTATGAATATCAGATGAACAAAATGATGATTCCGGCCAAAATATCATCGGATAAATTTTCGAACACAAATTTTGCTCAAACTTTTAATAAAAACCCAAACTTTAACATGTAAACATGTAATATAACAAAGATTTAGATAAAACTTTTAGCAAAATAACAAGTTTTTACTGATTTTCAGGAAATTTTTCAGAAAAATATGAATATCACACTAGCAGTTTCTTGAAAAAACACTTAAAAAAACTTGATAAAACACAACAATGTTTAGTTTTAAACAAGAAAAAGAGCCAAAGCTCTGATACCAATTGTAGGTCCCGTTTTTCCGGTGGATCAATAACGTAAATCTATCCTTATTTATCACAAACACGGTAACGGGTGCGGAATCCCTGTGACGGTGCATACCAAACAAAGTGTAAAATAAGAACACGTGTAACCAAAAGATTCAATATCTATTGATTATGGATGAGTACAACCACAAACATATACAAACAATGTTTTAACGGACTCTCACTCAGTCTCTCTGTGCTCATCGGTTTCACACAGAAACTATGAGGGGTATTTATACTAAACAGACACAGATCAACGACGAAACACAAAAGGACTCCGCAAAACACCTTTGGGCCAAACATTGGGCCTGAAGAAGCCCAACAGGTGACGAAACAGGGACAGCCCACGGCGAAACACCCTAGTCGACGAAACACATTATGTTTCGTCGACATACATTTCAAATTGAAGATTTCCTTGACTTTTTCAGTTTGTGACATTATCATGACATCACAGTGATGATGTCATGGTGATGTGTCACCTGGGACTGGTTCGCGGCGCTCCGTGCTTCGCGTGTCGAACTCTAGGGCGCACGACGGAGGAATGTCGTGACGTCGAGCTTGAGCCGGACCTAACCGTGTCGAAACCAAATTGAACCGAACCGAGTCGAACCGAGCCGAGTCGCGTCCACACAAAGTGTATCAACAACGTATCATTAGGGGGAAGATCCAGGCCTGAACTAAACATAACAACACACTTTAAAAATCAATCAATAGTTGGGAAGTTGCTCAGGGTCACCTACAAGCATGGATGCAAAAGTCGCTAGGCGCTCCCTAGTCGGCCGACTGGGGAGTTGAGAGTACTCGGCCTAGGTGGAGAGTACTCGGGGATTACTAAGACATGTTAAATTATAAAGAAATTAGTTTTCGTAAATTAAATTTATGTCAAATTACAAAAGTTTACTAAGCAGGGACTACTCAGAGAGTACTTGGCCATAGAGACCTTGTTTTACAACCATGCCTACAATCCCTTCGTACCTCCTACCTCCAACTTTGTTTTATTAGTCAGAAGTGTGATGTAGGAAGTCATCCCACATTATATATGCTGGCAGATACCGAATTGATTGATAAGACCGCAAAGATTAACACAATCAGGTACTTATTGAGTCGGTGTGTTTCAAACAAAGCGTCATTTAGGAATACAGAGACAAATTTAACACTAATTATAAATTAACCCGTATACATTATAATATACTAGTACGCCCCCTAAAACATAAGTTACACAAATGATACTTAGATCCTTATACTTATTATAATATATTTAGTTTCTATTTTCAACATTTCCTCTTAAACTAAACTTAGTCCAAGGAAGATCTTCAGCACTTCATTTGCGTTAACAATAATGTATTTTACACGTCCTCATATTCGGTCAAGTTAACCTCCACACTTCCCTCCCATTTTGGACATTTATTAATATAATGTCCAAGCTTGTTAGACTTGTAACACCATCCATCCTTATTTTTTCGGGACCACCAACCTATTCATGGTCGGATTGAACTCCCACAACCACAATGCTCATATTTATGGTCTTTAACCTTCTCTTTTCCATCTGTTTTGGTGAATTGAAGCTTTTCATATACGTCTGCCTCCTTAGTGGACTTCTTGATGTGTTCTTCCAAAGCTTTTAATGTCCCAATAACTTCCTAAAAGGACATTGTATTAAGGTCAACATGATCTATTGCCTTTTCTATCTGACTATCTGGATTTACTTTTCTGTTAATGATCCTAAAAGTTTTAAAATCAATCTTTTGCCATCGAATGAATATATGACGAAGACTACTTGCTTGTGACACAATCAGACTAATTAATTCCACATACGTGACAACTCGCATTTTCAGGTTAACACCGTTAGCTTTCTCAGTTAAATCTTTATGATTTTCTAGTATACGTACATGCATTCACATTACACGTGTAGGTTATAACACACAGAACAACATAAACTAGTGGGACTAGTTTCATTCATACACTTAAAGTTAAATTGCTAACTATCTACACAAGTTTTACTGTGTTGGAACATGAGGAGTTAATTGTGGAGGCAATAAATAAGAATCCCCAAACTCGGACCAACTTATAAATCTAAACACAATTCCCAAACTCGGAACCCAACCCCAAACTAGGAACCTAAACTCGAAAACAAACCCCCCCCCCCCACCCACTAAACCCTCCTAGACCCGGACATGTCACACCCGACCCGCATCGGATATGGTATGGGGCATGATATGATTGTTCCATAGCTTTTGATTTTTATTTAAAGTTTAAATATGTATTATCATCAATATTGATTGTTGCACATAACTTATAAGTTCAATAAAAATCCAAATACAAATAATCGAAAAGAAACGTAACACAATTTCCAATTTATTTTACTAAGGCACAAATCCTATGTGTCTTCACTTCCACCCACAACCTTGTGTACATGTATCATGTGTAAAATAATTTTGGGTCAACAATAAGTTGGTGAATAGATCTTGATTTTTATTTAAGTTAAAATACTTTCATTAATTTATCTAAAAAAATGTTTAACATGCAAGTTTAAGTGTATAAGTGACATCAATCATCAAATCAACAACCACACAACTACCACTACTATGAAACCAAACATAATGAAACATAAGTAAGGAAACAATAATGCGGTTCAAGCCCCGAAGAGCGAACCTATGAAAAAATGTGGCGTCCCCAGTTCAACCCATGGCTGTGGGGAACCGGTCAACCGGGTGGTGGATCCACACGAAAGCAATGACACAAAGCCGTAAACAGTTAATGTACATGTAAGAAACATGCGAAACATATGAAATGAATCATAAACACATATGAAACTTTAATTTGCACGTGTAAAAATGATAAGAAATATGATGAAACAAACAAATGGAATACGACACACCCCAAAAAGTTTAAATGACTAAAAGGGGAAAAAGAAAGATCTACTCACACTGTAGCGTTTCATTAAAATCAGAGGCGGCTCTTGGGCTGGCCAAGCTGGGCAGGCGCCCAAGGCCCAAAGATGTTAGGGGCCCAACATATTTATAACTTTATTATGTTATGTTATATATAACAAGCCCAAACACTGAATATTAAGCCCCAAAGTCGAAGTAAAAAGCCCAAATTCCAATTGCAGCCCAAACATTGAACATTATGTATGTGGTGTGGCGCTTGTGCGCTAAAAAAACCCTCCAAACTGTTGCGATGGTAGTTTGTGTTTGGGATTTTCAGTTTTTTTTACTTTTTTTCATCATCATCATCCAATCATCTATAATATTCAAGATTTATTCCTTGAGGTATGTAATTTTCAATTGTCAAATCGATTAATAGAATGTATTTTTTATTTCTATGTTTAGATTTATATAATTAGTCAATTACATGAGATGAAAACTTGAATCTTTGTTGTTTAGATTTATTGAATTAGAACTAGATGAAACTATGAATCTTTAATGTTTGAAATTAAATGATTGAATCTTTTGAGACTTTGATGTATAATTGTTTATTGTTTAGGTTTAGAGTTAGATGAAAATTACTAGTTTTAAACTTTGATTCTCTTTTATTTTTTTTTTGTCTAGAAATTATGCCACCCATTCCTAAATACAAATACCTATCCGGTAGTCAAAAACGTAAAAATGCATATCATGTGTTTTTGTCTAGAAATCATTGTCCTAATGCTATAAATGCATATCATGTGCTTTTGACACTTCTGGTAACGATGACATCGGCAGAGAGATGTTTTTCTAAATTGAAGTTGTTGAAGTCTTATTTGCGATCGTCAATGTCGCAAGAAAGACTTACTGGATTGGCAATGATATCTCTTGAAAACCAAATATTAGAAGGTATGGAATATAAAGACTTGATCCAGAGCTTTGCTTCCGGTAACCACAGCGTCCAGATCGAAACTCCGCTGCAAGACAAGCAAAATTGTTGACGGTTTTGGTTGAGGATTGTGTTTGACACGGGCCCCCAAAAAAAGATTTCGCGCCTCCTCTCAGACGGTTCTATCTCCCAGGGTACAACAACCGGAACAGTATGTGTACTGCCAGAAATGGCTCTCACACCCGAGATTACACCGGGTATAAAGGTATTCATATTTTTAATTACAAGGTAATCAATCTTGTAATAAACATGTTTTAATTGTATTAAAACGGAATTGAAGTGGACAACGTAACTGTCAGATCAATTCAAGACGATCTCTTAACTGACGGAGACTAGGTTGACTGATCGTGACCAGCGCGCAAGCGAGCTGCACACTATACGGTCGGATCCACGCCTATGCAAGCCGTATGCCGCTCGTATGCTAGACGCGCACATTGCACTAGAACCAGCGCTATGCGCGCGGTACGCAGACCAGTGCGCCTAGTTACTACTGCAAACTAGCGCACGGTTGTTCCGGCTCGTTAGCCCTCGCACGAGGCATTGCACCATTCACACTCCCGCGCGCTTGCACTACCCGTCGCGCGCCTGAGAGGCCCGCGCCACATCATCCGCCTAAGTCACCCGCTGGTACGCCGTAAGCGGACCAACCACATTCCTCACTAATGATGTGCGCCATGCGCCTAAGGAGCTCGTGCTGTGCTGTATCGACATGCGACATGCCATGGCTTCTGCCTACGCCACCCAGGGGTGCGCCATAAGCGGACCCGCCATGTTTCTGACCACGCGCTAATGGGCAAAAATACAAAGGCGGTGTGCAAAGTTCAAGGTGCACCACATTGGGCTTATAGCCCACGTCACGTGTGTATGTGCGGGTGGGATGCACCCTTTGGGTTCCCACTAGTATCTGCCTTTAAGGAAACAATTTACAAGGAGTGTTCCTCCTTATATACTAAGTTTTGTCATCCTACCTATGTGGGACAAGGTGAAAAATCTCAATCCATTTTTCTCATCTTTGTTTGTTCCTAACATACAACTTCAAACTTCGATATCTCATTCATATTGTAGGTCCAACTAGCGAAGGATCTAGTCGCCTAGTCCTTGTATACGAATAAACACGGTTGTGCGAAATCCAACCGGGAAAGCAAACCGAGATCAAGAACACAAACACACAATGATACAAGAACAGATTCACGGTTGAAAGTTCACTCATATATATATATATATATATATATATTTCAGTAAGGTTCAGTACATTGTTTATACAAGATAAATCTCTCAACTTTCTCTCGTATGTCTCTCTAAGTTCTCTGTTCTGTGTTGCTCAGCTTTCTGTCTTCAGCATGCTGGTTGTATAAAGGACCAGGACGACGAAACAGGATGTAGTCGACCAAACATCATGAGTGACGAAACATCTCGACGAAACATGTGCAGCGGACGAAAGTCAACAGCCGACAAAAGACTCATGACGAAAGACATGGTCTTTCGTCATTCACATGTACAGTTTTTTGTCAATCACACTTGTAGGAGAAAACATGTCTTTCATCAAGGGTTATTCGTCATATATAGGATCTGTTTTTCGTCATGTATGCATAGCAGGTTATTCGTCCAACATGAAATTATAATCCACAAAGTACCAGGCCCAAACAAACTGATTCTGGCCCAAATAACATTTAATCTTTCGTGGATATATCTGCAGACTCATTTAATTTTGTTGCATGCATAAGTTTTCTAGATATAATGTGACATCATCATGACATCAACATGGTGATGTCATAGTGATGTGGCGACTAACGACGGTCCGCGGCTCTTCGTGCTTCGTGTGTCAAACTCTGGGTCGCACGACGGAGGAATGTCGCGACATCGATCTTGAGCCGAACTTGACTGTGTCGAACTGAACCGAGTTGAACCGAACCGAGTCGCGTCCACATAATATGTATCAATAAACTCCCCCTTGGACGCTACTCGTGAGGGTTCGTCTTCCATGTCTTCCATGTTGGAGGATCTTCAAAGTCTTCATGATTCGAAAGTAGAAAGTGTATCAACAAACTCCCCTTTTCATTTAGGAAGTGTGTTAACAAACTCCCCCTTAAAGTAAACTCTCCCTTGATTTACGCTCGTGAATCTTTTGATCTTCAATTCTTTAGATCCTTGTGGTGTTGATGATAGGTCAGTGGCAACTCGATCATCTTTATCTTTTGAGTGCCTCCACGTCGTGTCTTCATTCCGAAGCTAGTCTTCTAACACGTTCTCTTTGCCTTTAGCTGGTTTGAATGTAGCATCTGCACATACAAGAAAGCTAAACACGTAATGAGAACAACTGCTTGGAATATAATTAACATAAACAAACGACACACATGTGACCATGTTTTCAACTACAGTCCGACGGTTTGACATTTTAACAAATTGTTCAATTTTGGTTTTTAACTTTCAAAAACTTGCAAATTTCGACCGTTTATGAAAATTCGGTCGTTTTGGTTTCGATCAGATTTTAGGTAACAAAGACTCGAGGTCCTACATCGGGTAATCAAAACAAATTAGAAATAAAATCTTTTTGGCTTTTATAAAGTTTATGGTAAAACACACCTAAAATCTTTTTGGTATTTTTGAATATTTGAAATGTAAAGACAGAAAGCAGTAAATAAATAAATACAAAGATGTAGAAACTGAAAACATTAAATAAATATTTACAGACATTCTTTTTGTGAGTTTCGAGGGTAAGAGAAGAAATTAGAAATAAAATCTTTTTGGCTTTTATAAAGTTTATGTTAAAACACACCTAAAATCTTTTTGGTATTTTTGAATATTTGAAATGTAAAGACAGAAAGCAGTAAATAAATAAATACAAAGATGTAGAAACTGAAAACATTAAATAAATATTTACAGACATTCTTTTTGTGAGTTTCGAGGGTAAGAGAATCATATCAGTGTACGGTCACGCCAAAACGCTCTTGTTGTTCAATTAGTTAACATTTAGATAAGCATCCTATAACGATAATCGGTATTGTTGTCCACTTAAGCTCAACTTATCAGATGTAATCGCGGCGAGGGGATACGATTAGTGTATGATTTATACTTACCGACCGGTGTTCATCCACACATGACACATTCCCGTATCAAGGTATGCACGAGGGTTCATCTTACTGGTGAGTATACCATTTATTATCTGTTTTGACGTATATGAAAGTGTGAGATACTCACTTATTTTGGATTGAAAACAAGCCCTATGTAATAAAATCACTTATTGATGAGGAACTTGATTTTAAGATGCATGAGGGCACAGGAGCAAGTCCGTGAATAGGTCAGCACTAACGTACAGCAAAGAGACAAACTTGACTCCCGCATAAATGTGATATATTATCACTTATTTATTAGGACATGTGATTGTTTATCACTTATTGAGGTCGTATGCATCATGTATTATATACATGTTTGTATGATATTTACACGTATGTATGGTATCATGGAAGATCTAGACTTCGTCTCCGTTATATTTCGAAAAAAGAAACAACCATGATACCCAGATGATAAACAACATAAAGACCACGTATCTTAGAACCTCCACAATCTATCAAACGAAATTTCGGTACCAAGACCATATGCCAATGAGGGTTCCCACACAGTCTTCAGTCGATTTAGGTTTATATCACCCTGCACACTTTAAAATGATTGTGAGCCTACCGATACATCTTATATAGAGCTGCTTATCGTTTTTCATTTTAGGTTCAAAGAGGTTTGGACAGACCACCGATGTACTATCATTTTCTCTTTTGCTCGCCAGGAAACTCATTTTTGTTTTTCTATTGTTTTTGTGTTTTTGAAATTTTTCCATGTTTTTGGATTTTTAAAATTTTCAATGTTTTTGTATTTTTCGTTTTTGTTTTTACTCCCCCTAAAATGAAAAAAGTACGAGAAATTAAGAAAACACAAATAAATATTTACAAAAATGATTTTCCGATGTGGATTAACTCATGTTTTACCTCGATGCTTTTTACCAAAATTAATTTAATCAAAAATGATTTATCGAATTTTGGAAAAATCATTTGGCATGTCGGTAATCGATGTGGACCAAAACAACATTGATGAGTTTCATATTGAAACAATCACGTGTGAGGTGATATTCAGGATCAATGTGTCTGGCCAAAAAGTGTTGTACGAGATGTTAGCAATTCATAAAGCAGCTTAAATATCGACAAGGATAGGAGAGATTAGAAATTAAAAACCGTATCCTGCAACTGCTTCGTGCATTGACAGGAATCTGAGTGCTCTCCCAAACTTGATATCCACCCGGTGTGGACTTCAAAGTCGATTTTTGTTGCTACTTCAACTAACCGAGAAATCTCTTCACAGCAACAAGATCATAAACCTCCGGTCCGGCTGGTAAGTGGCAAATGGAGCATGTGGGAAAGCTTGTACACATCATCATTGGACGGTCCATACATGATGTCTTCCACATGCTTTTGCACCAGCAAAGGTCTTCGTCTTTCTCCTTTAGAAGTAGTGTGCGGTTGTTTAATCCACTCCAAGGTATCCGCACACTCGATGTGGTTTATTCAACAAACACATTTTCTTCAATCACACCATGGAGAAAAGTACCCTACACGTTCATCTTGTGGACTTTGAACTTCTTGTGGAAGAAAAATCCATGAATCTTCAAAAGGCTTCAGACGTGTTGCAGGCGCGTACTTTTCATTGGAATCTTTTCTGTCGACCCGATCAAAAACCATAACAACCAAATTTTGGCACATTTTTCAACTTGTCGAATTTTTCAACTTCATTCAACCACATTCTTTCACCATCATTCCTTCATCAGAAATTTTGTCTTCTTTTCTTTTTCTTTCTCTCCATCAATGGCAACAATATTCTTCTAGATGTAACAATATTTCGGAGCCTTATGTCGCCGATCTTGTGCATGGACGCTCCACTATCAACAATCCTAAGACTATCAGTATTTCCTCGAGGAACATCCTGCACACTCATTCAGAGATTAGTTGGAGAAGGGGACCCAAGCCTTCACAGACTTGGGTCGTCCGTCATCATCGAGAATTCTAACATCCATTTCCCGATGATTCGGAATTAATGTAGCTCCCCTGAAACACTTACTGGTTTTGGTTTCCAAATCTGTTTTTGTGACAACCCTCACTAAACCAGGTATCCGTACGATTTAATTAATAATTAATTTCTACTTAATTACTGTGCTTAACTGAAATTGTGAATGAACTGCTACTTGACTGTTGATACTTGTACATATCTGCATCATACTTTGATTTCTGTCACTACATTATTTACATACTGAACTCCAGTGACAAACAAACATGATGCACAAAAGCACAGTAGCACTATGAACGGATAACCTATTGAACATGCTGATAAAGCCAGCATCAGGCAGACACTGCCTCTAAGGCCTGTATGAGCCAGAAATATTTTACTACACCCATAGTGAGTGTAGGGATACAAGGGTTGTAGAACTGCGTCTCTAGGAATAAGATATAATGACTGGATGTGCCTAAAATATACTCTAAGCACCAAACACAGCACTTTAAGTAACATATGCTTCTGGCTAACTAGTAAAGTGCCAAAACATGAGGAAAATATTCCTGACACTTTGGGGAATAAGTTGTGTCACTAAAAATGGTATTTACGACACTTAAAAGCTTTGTTAAGCACTTTAACGGATTACTATCCAACCAAACAACTGGACTATACCCGGAACATAAAAATATTGACAGTAACATTATTGGTCTTTTTCTGAGCCAGTTAGGGTCCCTGAATACCCTAACACCTGCATTAAAGCACAACACACTAGTAACCGAGTTAAACTCTAAACTAACTTGGTTTAACCTAACTAAACACCAACTAGCTAGTTGGAAATGAACTAGTACCCCTCCCCCCATTGTAATCGGCCTAACTAGGAGGAGACAAGACTTGATTACTTTTGATTATTTTATTCTATTGTGTTTAAAATCTAGAAGACATATGGTCTATTGGATAATAATCTCAAGCTTTGTCTATAAAATCTACACTAAACACACTTGATCTTTCACTTAACACAACTCAACTTCAAACACCCCTCTCCCTTGCCATAGCTCACGGCCGAAACACCCCTCCCCTCTACACCCATTTTCGGCTCTTGATCTTTCCATTCCAATCATACACAAGTGTTAAAGGTCGCATACGAGGAGTCTTGAAGCAAACGGAAGACGAAGGACCTCTCTATCTTGCTTTTATCCACCTCTTTTTCGCATAGAATCTTCCCTAGCCTCGAGCTAGAGGTATAATGCTTAAAACACTCTCTCGAACTATTCTAAGGTGGTTAAAATGTGTTGTAACGGTTAAAAGTCGGAAACTTACAATTTGAAGCACAAAAGTCTACTAAAAATGCAAGTATTGTTGGTTAAAAGATCATAAGTTGTGTAAAAGTTGTAGTACTTGAAAGTTGTGATTATTTAGGCCCGATCTATGTTGTGGTAGCTCGGATCACCATTTAACCCGGTTTGATTAAGGTCATGGATCTTGACATAAGCTTGTTTTGAATGAGACAAGGGTTAAAAGGTGAAACTCTACCACACGAGAAACATGAACTTGTGTAAAAGTATTTTTACTTGTGAAATAGTGTTTAAAACTAGCGGATCTACGTATGTACAAATGGTATTTTCATAGAACCAAGCGTCAAGAAAATCATGTTTTCTAAAAGACGGATCTTACACTAACAAGTATGATTTTTATAAACCACAAGTGTGTAAACACTTGTGAAATGAAAGGTTCGACAAGATAACAAACTTTGTAAAAGATGACGAGAAGTTGTAAAGATGGATTTACTTTAAAAACCAGGTTTTTATGTGATCGATCTACTTTATATGAAGTTCTACTAAATTTAAGGAGATTTACACCACAGTTTTGGGAAAACTGCAAGTTCATGTAATTTTTGGCGATTTACACATATATTGATTAGTTGTTGTGATGAAAGTTGTTTTGATCAAATAAAGAAAATTGTTGAGTTGATTTGTTAAAGAAAATGATACGCTTGAAAGCGTGGCCACCTCCAGTTACAGGGGAAACTCTGGCGAAATTTTTCTAAAACCTAACACTTAGAATTATTTACAAGTGTTAGAATTATTTTTGACATGTTTTTAAAAATATATTTCGCCACGACTTTATTTACAAATATTCGGAGGTGGGATTTTCACAAAACTAAACGTGATAAAAAAAAATATTTAGTAAATATATTTTCACAGCCCTGTTTATGACTATTTTATGAAAATACATAAATATTATTTTTGGAGTAAAAATAATATTTACGAACGTTAACAGATCCAAAATAATACGAACGCCTCTACGATGATTATATAAGTTACACCGGTAATTACTATTACCACACGAATGATAAAACGTAACTTACGCATTATACGGAAATATTCATGAACGCGTATTTTATCGACGTATTATTTTTGGAGAATATTATGTGAAGAAAAATATAATATTTTTGAGAAAAATATTTATATTTTGGAATTAGAAATAAATATATATTAAGTGAGACTTAATGATATAAATTGAACGCACATGTATTAGATCCCCCATCCTTGGGAAGGAGATTAACTACCAAGTATATACGAAAAGTAAACACGGAATAGTTGTCTAACTATTTCCCAAAAACTTAAACTATAAAGCTAAGGCACGGCCGTCCGTCTAATAGATTTAGCACATGTAGGTCGTTGCACAGCTGCCCGATTTGGAGTACTTGGTAGAGACGCACCGACTGTGAGTTCATGTCCCCCTTTTCTCTTAATTGTTTTCAGTTTTCTAAACCGCGGGGGTGAAATACATGTTACTATGATTACGAATATTTCTTACATGGTATGGTCAGCTAAGGAAGGAACTGTTAGGTTATGTGATTTGGGTGGGTGAAACCTTAAGAACATTAGTCCTCGTAGTACGATCGAGGGATACAAGTGATAGGCCTATTTGAGCATAATAAACCCCACCCATGAGCCCTAAGGTTGGACCATGTGGTGACCTTGTCTTAACACCATCCATGCGCCCGCAGGTTGGACCATGTGGTGACCTTGTCGTAACACCACCCATGCGCCCGCAGGTTGGACCATGTGGTGACCTTGTCGTAACACCACCCATGCGCCCGCAGGTTGGACCATGTGGTGACCTTGTCCTATCCCCCCCATGCGCCCGCAGGTTGGACCATGTGGTTACACATTAACTTATATGTTTCCTTATTTGCTTTCATACCAGAGTTTACAAAATATTCACACTTACAATGGTTATAAAGGTTTATTCGCGCGCACATACTAAACACATGAACTCGCTCAACATTATTGTTGATTTTTCAACTTACATGTATTTCAGGGAATTAAAGGATCTGGCACGGTATGGCACGTTTTCCCACTGCACTAGTTTCCGAGGCATCCGGGGTTTAGGGAATGTGACTCTTTCCTGGACAAGTCACAGTCCTTAAACTGTGTTTATGTTTTGTTTGTTTGTTAAACAAGATTATGGTTGTTAGGGTGTATTCCCGTTAAAACAATGGTATTGTATTTGGTTTTCAAAACTTAATGGATGATCTTGCATGTTTTTAATTCATATAGCTTTGTTATGACTAAGCTATGGTATTAAGAAGTCACACCAAAATTAACCACGCTTCCGCAAAGCCAGGGTGTGACAGCTTGGTATCAGAGCCCTGATCATAGCGAACTAAGATTCCTTCTCGAGTCTAGACTATGATCGCTAGGGCTCTCACGAAAACATTTTTACTACATACCACTTAAGTCCAGATCCAAAACGTTTTTACAAACACATGTTGAGCACATTTTATTATTTTAGGCTCAGTCTTGGAGGCTGAGGATCGGTCTTGGAGGCCGAGGCTCGATCTTAGAGATCGAGGTAGATGGCTAGTGAGACTAGGAAGAGTAGGCTCAGTCATGAAGGCTGAGGCTCGGTCATGGAGGCCGAGGCTCGATCTAGGAGGTCGAGGTGGATGATAGAGCAGTCTTAGAGACTGGGAGGAATTTGGCTAGTGGGACTAGGAATGTCAGCCTTGGAGGCTGGGAGGAATTTGGCTAGTGGGACTAGGAGTATCAGTCTGGGAGGCTGGGAGGCTAGTGGGACTAGGAGAATTATTTGATTGCTTATTGCTGACTAACATGTTTATATGTGGATGTGATTGATTGTTATACGTATATGTGTTTATGTTACAAATGTCATGCTTTCATCATGTACAAGAAAGATGGACACTACGAATCCCATGGCCATAGCATCAGACGACATAGTACATCGAAGCACGAGGTGCACATTTCCGATACTACCGGCACAGGCAATGACGACATTCAGCCCTTTTGCGCTGCCTAAAGTCGTAGCAGAGCCGACTGATGGCCATCTTGTTGGGAATTTGCCACTCGCGGTGATCCCTGCTCCTGTGCCCCCTTGCCGCTTATCCCATTGTTGATATACCCCCGACATGGCCTCTGTCGACGATAACGATCTACTAGAGGAGGACCCATTCGAGGGCGAGGCCCTATTGCTGCTGGTATTAGCCTACTGCTTGCGGACGCTCCTGCAGGGGAAACTCATGCCCATTCCCCTGCCCCAGACTCATTTGAGTTGCTGACATCCGCATTTTCGCATATACAGGGAGTGCAGCACCATCCACACAACGCCGACCCTGTTACGGCATCATCGGCTGCACCGGTTCCCGCACATAGCTTTGAGTTTGATCACAGTATTGAGGGTGATCCTGTTCTTCCATCTGGTTTTGATCCAGACCATAACCTTGAGTTCATACGCTTAGGCCAGCCCTTGGAGGATCCTGTAACCCCCTGTGATGGTTGATCCAGCTGATTTTGAGATGGAGTTTGTTGATCCGGAGCCAGCCGTGGCCCCTGAGCCAGGAGTCGCTCCTAACACCGCATTAGAGCATGACCCTGTTCATGCCAATGCACCTGCTGTTGCTCCTTGATTGATCATCTGCTTGGACGAGAGAAAATTTGGGGTAACTGTGCAAGACAATTTATTATTACGGGGGCCCACGTAATAACGACTTGTAGTGCACAGAAATCCTGGTGGACTCTGCGGGTCAAGCTAATGAAAACCCATGTGGCAGGAAATAACTCGAATGACCAAGGCGATGAAGCCTCGAGTTCATTCTATTTCAAGCAACAAGCCAAATTGGCAAGCCTATGTGAAGGCCCAGTAATTTGTTTCCCCACCCATACATTGAGTATATTTACGTGTAAAATTAGGGGAGTACACGATGGCTTATGGTGCTATGTACCTCATAGACAATTGGGAAGTTGTCTAACCCACTTCATGCCATTTCGGCAGAGGAGAATGTCACCCAGGCGTGACACAAACACAAGTATGTTGCCAAGGATAGAAGCCGAGCGGCAAAAACGCATCTCACAGGCAAATGCATGACATGAGGCACTCCGCACTAAGCGTAGCGATGGCACTACTGGGAATAACCCCCCTTCCCCCCCCCCCCAAACTGTCCACACCTATAAGCAGTTCCTGAACTGCAAGCCTTTGAACTTCGACGAAACAATAAGCGCCATTGCATTTGTTCGTTGGTACGAAAAGATTGACTCCATTCTAAGAATGACTAACTGTTCACCCCAACAGAGTGTTACCTTTACCTCGGGGTCATTTCTAGATGGCACACTCTCATGATAGGATCTTCAGATTCAGACCCTTGGTGCAGATGCTGCCTATGCACTGAGCTGGGACGAGCTCAAGGAAATGATTAAGGAGAAATATGGTTCTAAGACTGGAATAACAGAAGCTTGAGATGGAGTCCTGGAATTTGAAAATGGACGAACCGGAGATTCCTGAACATGTCCAGCGATCGCACGACTTGCCTAGGGTCGTTACCTACTAAGTCATTGATGTTGTATGATACAGTTGGGTACCTGTAAACCTTACATTCTGGTCTCGATTTGTGGCAATGCAATCGAAGTGATCTATTGTTTATGTCTATAACATGAGATGTTATGCAATTGATTTATTTATAACATGAGATGTTATGTGTTGATGTTGTTGTATACTTACGCACATTTTACTTACTATGGCCTGACCCGTACGATCATCATAGGAAGATGCCACTAAGACGGGATGTACGCATACCCACCAATGAGGCGGAACTTCAGGGAATCATTGCTGCAGTCATCGCACAATACGAGGCCCATCACTCCGAGCGCAACGGAGGTACCTCAGGAAATAACCCACCCAACGGCTGCACCTACAAGCAGTTCTTAGGCTGCCAGCCCCTACATTTCGACGGCACTGGGGGTGCCGTAGCCTTCGTACGCTGGATTGAGAAGATGGACACTGTTTTGCGTGCGAGCAAATGCGCCCCAAGAGATCAGGTCACGTACATTTCCGGGCTGTTCCGAGATGGGGTCTGTCATGGTGGAAACTTCAGGTTCAGACAATGGGCGAGGCTGCTGCGTATGCTCTATCATGGGACGAGCTGAAAGAGCTAATGCATAAAAAGTACTGTTCGAGAACAGAAAGCCAGAAGGTAGAAACTGAGTTCTAGAACTTGAAGATGGAAGGTCCAAAAATAGCTGAGTATGTGGAGAAGTTCCAAGTTCTATCGCGTATCGTTCCTTACATGGTAGATCCGGAGTTTAAAAGGATTGAGCGTTTCATTTGGGGATTGGCACCCCAAATCTTGAGCATGGTAACAGCATCAAAGCCTGCCACAATCTCTGAGGCCATCAATCTAAGTGTAGCCCTGACGGAAGAGACAATCAGGATGAACAAATTTTCAGCCTCTGAGGAGAAGAAGGAGACTCATGTAGAGTCATCTGGGAACAACAAGAGGAAGTTGGCGAATTTCAAACAGGGTACCCAGTCGAGTAGCGACGACAAGGCCAAAAAGAGAAAAGAGTACACGGGTATTCTACCAAAGTGCGACAACTGTCGACGTCCCCATAACGGGCGGTGTAGATATGGAAAATTTGGTAACTGTGGCAAGGTGGGACATGTCAAGGAAACATGTCGGCAAGGTACTGAACATGGAAATAGAGGTCAAGATGATAACGGAAATCACGGAGGAAATAACAACGACGACAACTATCAAGGCAGGGATGGTAACGATCAAGGCTGTGGCCAAGCATGTTTTAATTGCGGTGGTGTGGGGCATTTCAGGAAGTATTGCCCTAAGAACACTCAGGCACGTGGATGTAAGCTCAACAGCGGGGATAGAATCCAAGCATGGATATCGGTACGTCTCATAATAGTCAATGTTACGCTCTATTTGACAGTATTGTCAAATTTTAGCTTCAGAAAATATAGTTGTTTTAGTAGTAAGTAACCTAGATACCCGGTTCTCGATAGAACAAGCCTAACGGAAGCTTCGATGTGATAATTGGGATGGATTGGTTGTCGAACAACCCAGCGGAGATTGTCATCCGCACCCCGACGACGAACGGAGAAATGATTGTGATTCATGGAGCAGGATACGCTCCTACGGATTATCAGGCAAAGAAGACACAAAAATTTTCGCACAAAGGATGTGTTGTATTCTTGGCTCATGTCGTGGAAAAAGAAGCCGAAGAAGCAAAACCCGAAGATATCCCTATGATTGGAAAATACCCCGAAGTCTTCCTCGAAGACTTGCCGGAATCGTCTCCTCAACAATTAGTCGAATCCCGCGTTAATTTAATTCCAGGCACTGCACCCGTAGTCAATACATCGTAGCGACTTACATTTTCGGAGATGCAAGGAATGACAGAGAAGTTTTAGCAATGGATAGAGAAGGAAGATAACAGACCAAAATTCCCTTTTGGGGTAACCCCATTACCACTCATCAAAAAGAAGGATGATGATTTTCAAATAAACATCATCTACCGGAAGCTGAACAAGCTGACGATCAAGAATAGATACCCTCTGCCAAGAATTGATGATCTGTTTGTTCAACTGCAAGGTTCAAGCTTCTATTCGAAGATCGATTTGCGATCTGGTTACCACCAGTTAAGGATACAGGAGGAGAGTATCCCAAAGACAGCCTTCAGAACTCGTTATGGGCACTACGAGTTTTTGGTTATGCCGTTTGGTTTGACAAACGCACCTGCAGTGTTCATAGATTTGATGAATCGAGTTTGTAAGCCGTACTTGGATAAGTTCGTGATTGTATTCATCAATGATGTCTTGATCTATTCAAAGACGAAGGCCGAGCACGAACAGCATTTAAGAGCCATTTTGGAGTTGTTGAAGAAGGAACAGCAATACGTCAAATTCTCTAAGTGCGAGTTTTGGCTACACGAAGTCCAATTCCTTGGGCATGTGGTAAATGGAGATGGAATCCACGTGGATCCCACCAAGATCGAAGCGATTAAGAATTGGGAAACGCCAAAGACGCCAACCAAGATTCGACAATTCTTGGGTTTGGCTGGCTACTATCAAGGGTTCATTGAGGATTTTTCTAAGATCACTCAACCATTGACGCTCCTCACACAGAAAGATAAGAAGTTTGATTGGGAAATCAAACAGGAAGAAGCGTTCCAGATATTGAAGGATAAGCTCTGCAATGCGTCAAACTTAGCACTACCGGAGGGTACAGATGATTTCGTGGTATACTGTGACGCTTCGCGTCAAGGATTGGGCTGTATGTTGATGCAACGCCAAAAGGTTACTGCCTACGCATCACGCCAATTGAAAGTACACGAAGAGAGCTATACCACACATGATTTGGTGCTAGGCGCAGTGATATTTGCACTGAAGATCTGGAGACACTACCTTTATGGTACGAAGTGTACGATCTTCACAGATCATAAGAGCCTACAGCATATATTCAACCAGACAGAGTTGAATATGAGGCAAAGACGAGGGGTTGAGCTGTTGAATGACTAAGACTGCGAGATAAAGAATCATCCAAGGAAGGCGAATGTGGTCGCCGATACCCTAAGTCGAAAAGAAAGGATCAAGCCCATAAGGGTTAGGGCTTTAGAAATGATTATTCAAATCGACCTTTCCTCACGCATTCGTACAGCGCATAAAGAAGCTCTCAAGGAGAGAAACCTTGCAGAGGAATATCTCCGTGGGATGGAGAAGTTATTGGTACCAAACAAGGAAGGAACGTTATGTTTTGAGAAAAGGATTTGGGTTCCTCTGTTTGGAGACTTGAGGAAGGTTATTTTCCATGAAGCTCACAAGTCGCGGTACTCTATCCATCCTGGAGCGGATAAGATGTACCAGGATCTTAAAGATTATTATTGGTGGCCTAGGATGAAAGGAGATGTTGCTGTTTATGTGAGCAAATGTTTAACATGCGCCAAGGTTAAGGCGGAATACCAGAAGCCTTCAGGGCTTCTGCAACAACCAGAGATTCCCAAGTGGAAGTGGGAACAAATCTCCATGGATTTTATTACGAAGTTGCCAAGAACGCCAAGAGGCCATGACACTATCTGGGTGATAGTGGACCGATTAACGAAGTCAGCACACTTCTTACCTATCCGAGAAAAGGATAATACGAGCAAATTGGCTGAAATTTACATGAGAGAGATTGTTACACGCCATGGAGTACCTCTCTCGATTATCTCCGATAGAGACGGAAGGTTCGTGTCAAGGATATGGCAATCCTTCCAAGAAGCTTTTGGCTCGAAGTTGAATATGATCACCGCGTTTCACCCGCAGACCGACGGTCAAAGCGAGCGGACGATTCAGACGTTGGAGGACATGCTGAGAGCATGTGTTATGGATTTAGGCGGTAGCTGGGATAAGCATTTACCCCTGGTTGAGTTTTCATACAACAACAGCTACCATACTAGTATTGGTGCCGCGCCATTCGAAGTTTTATATGGGCGCAAGTACAGATCACCGCTCTGTTGGTCTGACGCCGGTGATAGACAGTTGGTTGGTCCTGATGTAGTCCAGGAAACCACAGATAAGATTGCACAAATCCGAGATCGCATCAGTGCGGCTCGTGACCGTCAGAAAGCCTACGCGGATCGAAGCAGGAAACCTCTAGAGTTGGAGGTAGGTGATATGGTTTTGTTGAAGGTATCACCCTGGAAGGGTGTGGCACGCTTTGGGAAGCATGGGAAGTTAAATCCACGGTATATAGGTCCGTTCAGAATTTTGGAAAGAATCGGGTCCGTAGCATACAAGCTGGACTTACCTGCTGAACTCCATTTAGTTCACGATACATTTCATGTATCCAATCTGAAGAGAAGTCCAACGCAAGATACCGTTGCCATTCCTACCGACGAAATTCATGTTGACGACACGCTCCACTTCGTTGAAGAACCCGTTGAGGTCACGGATTGGAAAGTGAACAAGACCCGCCGGAGTAGTGTCAAGCTCGTCAAAGTTCGTTGGAATGCCCGCCATGGTCCTGAATACACCTGGGAGCGTGAGGACCGAATGAAAGAGAAATACCCCCATCTATTTCCCAAGAACCCTGCTTCTACAAGCAGAACTTAAATTTCGGGACGAAATTTTTCTAACGGGGGAGAATGTGACAACCCTCACTAAACCAGGTATCCGTACGATTTAATTAATAATTAATTTCTGCTTAATTACTGTGCTTAACTGAAATTGTGAATGAACTGCTACTTGACTGTTGATACTTGTACATATCTGCATCATACTTTGATTTCTGTCACTACATTATTTACATACTGAACTCCAGTGACAAACATGATGCACAAAAGCACATTAGCACTATGAACGGATAACCTATTGAACATGCTGATAAAGCCAGCATCAGGCAGACACTGCCTCTAAGGCCTGTATGAGCCAGAAATATTTTACTACACCCATAGTGAGTGTAGGGATACAAGGGTTGTAGAACTGCGTCTCTAGGAATAAGATATAATGACTGGATGTGCCTAAAATGTACTCTAAGCACCAAACACAGCACTTTAAGTAACATATCAGCTTCTGGCTAACTAGTAAAGTGCCAAAACATGAGGAAAATATTCCTGACACTTTGGGGAATAAGTTGTGTCAATAAAAATGGTATTTACGACACTTAAAAGCTTTGTTAAGCACTTTAACGGATTACTATCCAACCAAACAACCGGACTATACCCGGAACATAAAAATATTGACAGTAACATTATTGGTCTTCTTCTGAGCCAGTTAGGGTCCCTGAATACCCTAACACCCGCATTAAAGCACAACACACTAGTAACCGAGTTAAACTCTAAACTAACTTGGTTTAACCTAACTAAACACCAACTAGCTAGTTGGAAATGAACTAGTACCCCCCCCCCCCCCCATTGTAATCGGCCTAACTAGGAGGAGACAAGACTTGATTACTTTTGTTTATTTTATTCTATTGTGTTTAAAATCTAGAAGACATATGGTCTATTGGATAATAATCTCAAGTTTTGTCTATAAAATCTACACTAAACACACTTGATCTTTCACTTAACACAACTCAACTTCAAACACCCCTCTCCCTTGCCATAGCTCACGGCCGAAACACCCCTCCCCTCTACACCCATTTTCGGCTCTTGATCTTTCCATTCCAATCATACACAAGTGTTAAAGGTCGCATACGAGGAGTCTTGAAGCAAACGGAAGACGAAGGACCTCTCTATCTTGCTTTTATCCACCTCTTTTTCGCATAGAATCTTCCCTAGCCTCGAGCTAGAGGTATAATGCTTAAAACACTCTCTCGAACTATTCTAAGGTGGTTAAAATGTGTTGTAATGGTTAAAAGTCGGAAACTTACAATTTGAAGCACAAAAGTCTACTAAAAATGCAAGTATTGTTGGTTAAAAGATCATAAGTTGTGTAAAAGTTGTAGTACTTGAAAGTTGTGATTATTTAGGCCCGATCTATGTTGTGGTAGCTCGGATCACCATTTAACCCGGTTTGATTAAGGTCATGGATCTTGACATAAGCTTGTTTTGAATGAGACAAGGGTTAAAAGGTGAAACTCTACCACACGAGAAACATGAACTTGTGTAAAAGTATTTTTACTTGTAAAATAGTGTTTAAAACTAGCGGATCTACGTATGTACAAATGGTATTTTCATAGAACCAAGCGTCAAGAAAATCATGTTTTCTAAAAGACGGATCTTACACTAACAAGTATGATTTTTATAAACCACAAGTGTGTAAACACTTGTGAAATGAAAGGTTCGACAAGATAACAAACTTTGTAAAAGATGACGAGAAGTTGTAAAGATGGATTTACTTTAAAAACGAGGTTTTTACGTGATCGATCTACTTTATATGAAGATCTACTAAATTTAAGGAGATTTACACCACAGTTTTGGGAAAACTGCAAGTTCATGTAATTTTTGGCGATTTACACATATATTGATTAGTTGTTGTGATGAAAGTTGTTTTGATCAAATAAAGAAAATTGTTGAGTTGATTTGTTAAAGAAAATGATACGCTTGAAAGCGTGGCCACCTCCAGTTACAGGGGAAACTTTGGCGAAATTTTTCTAAAACCTAACACTTAGAATTATTTACAAGTGTTAGAATTATTTTGGACATGTTTTTAAAAATATATTTCGCCACGACTTTATTTACAAATATTCGGAGGTGGGATTTTCACAAAACTAAACGTGATAAAAAAAATATATTTAGTAAATATATTTTCACAGCCCTGTTTATGACTATTTTGTGAAAATACATAAATATTATTTTTGGAGTAAAAATAATATTTACGAACGTTAACAGATCCAAAATAATACGAACGCCTCTACGATGATTATATACGTTACACCGGTAATTACTATTACCACACGAATGATAAAACGTAACTTACGCATTATACGGAAATATTCATGAACGCGTATTTTATCGACGTATTATTTTTGGAGAATATTATGTGAAGAAAAATATAATATTTTTGAGAAAAATATTTATATTTTGGAATTAGAAGTAAATATATATTAAGTGAGACTTAATGATATAAATTGAACGCACATGTATTAAATCCCCCATCCTTGGGAAGGAGATTAACTACCAAGTATATACGAAAAGTAAACACAGAATAGTTGTCTAACTATTTCCCAAAAACTTAAACTATAAAGCTAAGGCACGGCCGTCCGTCTAATAGATTTAGCACATGTAGGTCGTTGCACAGCTGCCCGATTTGGAGTACTTGGTAGAGACGCACCGACTGTGAGTTCATGTCCCCCTTTTCTCTTAACTGTTTTCAGTTTTCTAAACTGCGGGGGTGAAATACATGTTACTATGATTACGAATATTTCTTACATGGTATGGTCAGCTAAGGAAGGAACTGTTAGGTTATGTGATTTGGGTGGGTGAAACCTTAAGAACATTAGTCCTCGTAGTACGATCGAGGGATACAAGTGATAGGCCTATTTGAGCATAACAAACCCCACCCATGAGCCCTAAGGTTGGACCATGTGGTGACCTTGTCTTAACACCACCCATGCACCCGCAGGTTGGACCATGTGGTGATCTTGTCGTAACACCACCCATGCGCCCGCAGGTTGGACCATGTGGTGACCTTGTCGTAACACCACCCATGCGCCCGCAGGTTGGACCATGTGGTGACCTTGTCCTATCCCCCCCCATGCGCCCGCAGGTTGGACCATGTGGTTACATATTAACTGATATGTTTCCTTATTTGCTTTCATACCAGAGTTTACAAAATATTCACACTTACAATGGTTATAAAGGTTTATTCGCGCGCACATACTAAACACATGAACTCGCTCAACATTATTGTTGATTTTTCAACTTACATGTATTTCAGGGAATTAAAGGATCTGGCACGGTATGGCACGTTTTCCCGCTGCACTAGTTTCCGAGGTCATCCGGGGTTTAGGGAATGTGACTCTTTCCTGGACAAGTCTTAAACTGTGTTTATGTTTTGTTTGTTTGTTAAACAAGATTATGGTTGTTAGGGTGTATTCCCGTTAAAACAATGGTATTGTATTTGGTTTTCAAAACTTAATGGATGATCTTGCATGTTTTTAATTCATATAGCTTTGTTATGACTAAGCTATGGTATTAAGAAGTCACAACAAAATTAACCACGCTTCCGCAAAGCCAGGGTGTGACAGTTTTTGTTTTTCATTTTTAACTTCTAAATTAGCAGTTTGTGTTTGGATAACCTCTGGTTTTAAAACCCTTTCAATTTCTTTTCCTTGTTTCTTTTTCTGTTTCATTTCCCGTTGTTTAACAAGATGAGGGTCCTGTTTTGGTGAAACAGATCTTTTATGGTAAGAGTTACCACAGGGGCAATCAACTTTTGCCTTTCCCTTGGTGAGATATGGACAGTTTTTGACAATGAGCCCGTACTCACCGCATTCAAAACATGATCTCCGCTCAACAAACCTCAGAGTATCATAACCGTAAGAGCTTGATGATGAACATCGTGATCTTGAGGTACTTGGTCCTACATCACAACAGTTTGTGTATTGTGTGTAGTTGTTTTGACTATTTCTTTTCAAAATTTTATTTTGCATAACAAAATCTGTGTTGGATTTGTTTTCAAAAGATTCAATTTTATCCGTCCCTCGGGATTTCACGAAGTTCACCTTCTGAACCTTCTTCTTGTTTTGGCTTTGTTTGCCTTTTCCCTTTCCTTGGTGAGCGTGACTTTGCTTTCGTTGATTGTTTTGTGGTTGCAATTTTTGATTCCCATATTTCTTTCTAACTTCGGATTCTGGGATAGGAGCACACTCAGTTACTACAACTCCTGGGCTCGACTTTCCCAAAAACTTACTGGTAGACTCTTCAAAAGCTTTATCAATCAAGGATTGATTGACATTCTTGATTGGGAAATCCTTATCTGAATAGATTTTATCGGATCCAATCAACGTGTAAAGCAAATTCACGCTTTCACAACTCCCAGACTCTTGCGCAGACGTGGACTCAACCAGAACAGTCTTAGCAGGTTTTGCGGGAGGATCACATAGAATATGATTCTCAAGAGGTATGTCCTCTTCTTTGATTACCGCATCAGACTGTGCTGAGTCAGTATCATCAGATTCATCATCTGAAGAATCAGCATCCTCAACAATGACTGGAGGATCCTGATTTTGTTCAGTAGTTGATACATCTGTATCTGCTGACACATCTGAATCTAATGATACTTCGGTTTTGTATCCAAGTCCAGTTGCAAATCCTTCAATGTCTAAAGGAACAGATTGCTCAAAATAAGTTCTATTCTCCTCATCAGGCATTGCATCATAATTTTGTCTAACAGGTGGTGGACATTTCTTGTATCCAATGCACGTGACATCCTTTTTCTCTTTTTGTATGTCAATGATGTGATCCAACACATACTTAGAGTTTGAATAACTGTATAGCTTAAGCCGGATCGCCTCACTTTCACACTTTACACATGCTAACTCTTTTTGCATGACCTCGAGACGATTGATATAACAGTATATGTCAGTCTGTTTTCTTGAAACCATTTTAGTTAGCTTGGTTTTATCTTTTCTCAAATTGTCAATCATCGTTTTAAACTCTTTTTCATGGTTTTCATAAAACGTGTTAGCCTCTTTGCATTTCGAAAAATCCACGATCAAACTTTGATTGTGGATAAATGTCACGTCATACTTGCTTTGCAAATCGTCATATTTGCTTTGCAAATCAGACAATTTATCATTTAACTCAACACAACTATCACACCTATCAGAACTTGGTTCATCGACACATACCTGACTGGATTCACTCTCAGATATTGACTCACTTGCCTCAGAATCAACAACCTCCCTTGTTGATTCATATTCTGATCCATCCTCGCTTGAACTTGAACTTGTACCATCTTCAACTGAGCTACCGTCATGGTCAGAACCGTCATCATTTCCCGAGGACTCACCATTGCTGACATCCTTGACAATTTTGGCATAAAACGCCGTTTTTGTTTGATCATTGCAGTTTGTATCTAGAAATGATGAAACTCCAGTAGAACGATGGCTTTGCTCGGAGACAACTGGTATTGGTTTACCATACATATTTCTTTCCATTTTTGGTTTGTCTATTTGGTTAGTAACCAATACCCACTGATTTGCCATAATAGAACACGATTGTGCTGATGAGGTAGGCTTGGGAGTCTGAGCCCATGATGGTGATAAACCCGTGCTTCTATACTTGCTCTCCGTATTAGATGGAATACCCCACCTGAACTCATTTCGGATATATAAAAATGAATACCTGCTTAAATCACTTAAAACAAACCGTTAAGACAATTTTTGAAAGCTTCTGTGAAAAATTAACAAAAGTGATCCACGAAAAACTTGGTTCTTGGCGAAAGACCTTAACTAACGAAATTGGGTGTTTCGTAAAAGACTACGTGATGAAAAATGGGGTTTTTCGTCTAGACCAATTGTGATGAAAAATTGGTTTTTCGTCAAAGCCAATCTTGACGAAAGATTGAATTTTCGTCCAAAACAAAAGTGTAGTGACAATTTTTTTATGAGATATTTAATTAAGGTTTTCTATTTATTTTATTTTTTTAATAAAATCAAATCTTATCTCTGAGAGTTGGTGAACTTGTCAACCAACACCTTACTCAAAATCCACCTTTTTCTAACACCCCATACTTTGCCAGAGATATCCTACACCAACCTTATCCTTTTGTTTACCAACTTTTTCAACTAAAACAATATCTTAATCAATTAAAGAAAACAAACAAACACCTTTAAACCCAGGAAATATGAAGATGATGATGAACTCGATGAATTTTCCGGCCAATATCGACCGGAAAAATTTCTGAACACAAATTTTTGCAAGATACTTCAATAAAAACCTTAACACAACATATATAAATGAAATTTAATAAGGTTTTGATATGAACTAACAGCAAAAATACCAAGATTTTCAAAGATTTACCACTGTTTTTCAGAAAAATATGATTTTAAGAGCTCAAATTCAAGAACAAATTCTCAAACAACTCATGAAAATCTCATAAAAACACAAGAGAAACTACTCGGTTTTAATAAGGAGAAGAGCCAAGGCTCTGATACCACTTGTAGGTCCAACTAGCGGAGGATCTAGTCGCCTAATCCTTGTATACGAATAAACCCGGTTGTGCGGAATCCAACCGGGAAAGCAAACCGAGATCAAGAACACAAAACACACAATGATACAAGAACAGATTCACGGTTGAAAGTTCACTAGTATATATATATTTCAGCAAGGTTCAGTACATTGTTTATAGAAGATAAATCTCTCAACTTTCTCTCGTGTGTCTCTCTAAGTTCTCTGTTCTGCGTTGCTCAGCTTTCTGTCTTCAGCCTGCTGGTTATATAAAGGACCAGGACGACGAAACAGGATGTAGTCAACGAAACATCATGAGTGACGAAACATCTCGACGAAACATGTGCAGCCGACGAAAGACTCATGACGAAAGACATGGTCTTTCGTCATTCACATGTACAGTTTTTTCGTCAATCACACTTGCAGGACGAAACGTGTCTTTCATCAAGGGTTATTGGTCATATATAGGATCTGTTTTTCGTCATGTATGCATAGCAGGTTATTCGTCCAACATGAAATTATAATCCACAAAGTACCAGACCAAAACAAAGTGATTCTGGCCCAAATAACATTTAATCTTTCGTGGATGTATCTGCAGACTCATTTAATTTTGTTGCATGCATAAGTTTTCTAGGTATAATGTGACATCATCATAACATCAACATGGTAATGTCATGGTGATGTGGCGACTAACGACGGTCCGCGGCTCTTCGTGCTTCGTGTGTCGAACTCTGGGTCGCACGACGGAGGAATGTCGCGACGTCGATCCTGAGCCGAACTTGACCGAGTCAAACAGAACCGAGTTGACCGAACCGAGTCGCGTCCACATAATATGAATCAACACATCTTAGCTCTATTTGGGCATAGTTTGAACACAAACTCATAAATAATTATTTATACAACACATATATAAATATTATTGATGTCCAAAATATTTAGTGAAAAACTCATTTTCACTAAATGTCCAACAACTCATTAAAGGTTAAATATCTCTCCTCACTGTTGGTGCACTTGTGTCTGTACTTTGTCTGTATTCGGTCTATATGTAAACGATGTCCTAGTTAGTCTGTAAGTTGACCGAGTCAACCATCCTCCGGCTTGACTTGGTCAAACAGATAGTTATTGGTTGTCATTTGTCTGGCTCGAAGGATGCACATCGAAGGATAATACTGATCCTTCGATGAACTCGAACTCGAAAGATGAACCTTCGAATGGATGATCGATAGATCATCCTTCGAGGTGAATACTGATCCTTCGAAAGCTTTGTAGTCGATAGATGATCCTTCGACCATCTATCGAATCCTTCGGACATGTCAACCTGGGCTGGGTATATATATACCCATGCAGTGTATGTGAGAAGATAGATGCACACAGAAAGATAGAGAGTTTCTTTGAGAGCATTCTGTCCGAAACACACACACACATAGTGAGAGTTTGCAAGTTAGATTTGTAAACATTGTGCTTGTAACCGGAACCTTCATACGTATTAATACAGTGGTGTTAATCGGTGAACCCTTGTGTGTTTGTGTTTATACTTGTTTCATCCCGGTTTGCTTGCTAGCTTGGATTCCGCACTCGCTAGTGGGTTAGTATAACAAGGTTTAGGTTCGTCATCCTCCGTGAAGGGACCTACAAGTGGTATCAGAGCCGTGGCTCTTTACCTTGTTTAAAACCGGGTTTGTTCAAGTTCTTGGTGTGTTTGGACACTAGGTTTAGCACCCGTTTTGGTGGTTTTTCTTGTATCTTAAAACTGAAAAACGAGTTCTAAACCTTCGGGAGTGTTCTAGGTTGGGTTGGGTAACTTGAAAACTTGTTTTTTAAGTGACTTTGAATTTTCCGGCCAAGATTCCGGTTATCTCCGATGACTGGACTTGTTGGATAAGATTTGCCTTTTTGGGAAATCTTGTTTGAAAGTCAAAAAGTTGGTGAAAAATCGTGTGCAGAACATCCCTTCTGCCGAAAGTTGGTACACCAACCTGTCACCTTTATCACCAACCTGTCACCTTTTCAGTTGTGTCAGAGCTCTTCGAAAGACATCCTTCGACATCGAAAGATAATCTTTCGATCAAGGAGGCTCGACAGATACCCATCCTTCGAATATCCTTCGAAGCCTGTGTTCTATCTTTCGAGCCAAGGAATCTTGTCGTAGGATACATCTTTCGAGCTACTATTACTCATCGAAAGATAAAGATCCTTCGTGTTGGTGAATCTTTCGAGATCTGTGTTCGAAATATAAGGAGAATCTTTCGAAATCATCTTTCGAAAGATAAGGATCCTTCGTGTGGTCAGTCTTTCGAAGTCAATCTTTCGAAGTCATTGTTCGAAACTCAACAGTGATCGTTCGAACACTGTTGATCATTCGAACAAGTATTGATCTTTCGAACCAGGTTGTATCTTTCATTTCGGGTCTGTTTGCATTTAACAGTTTGTGTTTGTGTAGGTTATCTATTAATATTTGATCAAAATGAGTTGTACAAGTCCTTGGGATTGGAGTTTGAACTCACAATCTAGTCAAGAACTAACTTCTGCTGATGCTTGGGCAAAAAGTATGTTTCCACCGCCATCAATCAGTCCAAGTCAATGGGCTTTGGTATCCAATCAAAGTCAAAGCATTCAAAACCTTTTGATTAGTGAAAGCGAAACGGGAAGCAACAATCGTCCACCGAAGTTGAACCATATGAATGATTTTCCATCATGGAAAAACCGTTTTCACACATATGTTCAAGGGAAAAGCACCGATCTTTGGACGTGTTTCATCAATGCGTTCAATACTAATCTTGAAACTGCTGCGTCCACTTCAGAAGGTTATGCCAACATGCTGGAAAATGACAAGAAGGCTTATGAATTGGAGAAAAAGGCCTTTGCTACACTTACACAAGCACTCAACAAAGATATCTATCATCAGTTCTCCTACTGCAAGACCACGAAAACGTTGTGGGATGCCTTAGTAGCTAGAGGAGAAGGCAATGCAGCTGCTCGAAAGTCTCGTCATGATTTGTTGAAGAAAGAGTTTGAATCGTTTCAGTTTTTGGAAAACGAAACTCTAAATGATATGACAACCCGTTTCTATCATCTGATCAGTGAAATGTGTGCTTATGGGGTTGTTTCTACTCAACAAGACATGGTGAATAGGTTTGCTGACGCTTTGCCTCCAAAATGGAGTTCATTTATTGAGTTGTTGAAGCACACTGGAACTCTAGACACGGTTAACATCTACGAGTTCATTCAGAAGCTAGAACATAAAAATGATGAAGAAATCAGGAAAGCAAGGCGTGCTCCAGCTCCTCAGAATACAGAAATGTACCTTCCAGGCTTCGATGCTTTGGCAAGATCCGCTGCAGCTCAACAACAGCAACCTAAACTGCAAAATGCATTTGTGTCCAACACAAGTTCCTTTCCGTTTCCTCAGTCAACAGCTGCTCCACCACAACCTCAATTCGATCCGAGGTCTTACATTCCTGTTCCAACACAGCCACAAGTCCAACCCCCACAACAACAACAACAGCAGGCTCATTATACAAACAATCCTCAACCTCAAAATCCTCACACAATCCGAGTCGACAATTCAAACCTTTCACACCTTAGCATTGAAGTTGCTAAGGAGCACATGGAAATTATTAATACAATGGTCAGTGCTTACTGTGGTTTGGTAGCAGGTCAGCTTGGAAACATCAACATGACCAATGAAGATTATCAACAGATCGACAAGGAAGAAATGGAGTTGATGGATATCAAGTGGGCTTTTGCAAGTGCGGTTAGAAGGGCCAAAGACTTCATGGCTCGTACTAGTAGAACTTCGTTGGAAGGAAAGAAAGATACGAAGTATGGGTTTGATATCAACGCCGTTACATGCTTCAACTGTGGTAATAAAGGGCACTTCAAACGTGAGTGCACTTTACCAACAAAACATGGCAATCACAACCCTTTCAGAAACCAGACGAGCACGACAAATGTGAATGCCCAACAAGAAAACCGTGAGAGGAGGATGGTGGCAGTTAATAACAATCAAGGCCAGTCTGGAACTTCAAATCCCAATCGGGCTTTGGCTGTTCAAGCTGATGAGGGATGTGACTGGTCAGTTCAGTTTGGTGATGATGATCAGAGAAGTGGAACAGCTTGTTATGCAAAGATCATCGAGCATGTTCATAAAGAAGAGTCTTCTGGAAGTGATGACAGTTCTGGTTATTCTGGAAGCTCAGATGAAGAAGGCTCTGTTTCTGGGGATAATCACTCAGAGCCTGATGTGAAGGAGGAAGGAGATGATGATATTTAGGATCTACTGAATGAAGCTGATGAGCTTAAATGTCAGAAATCAATTCTGATTAGAAAGGCGGCTACTGCATCAAAGGAAATGGAGAAGCTATTTTCTGAAGGTGGAGCTTTTTCTTTTCAAACTGCCTTTATGGCAAACGGTTCAGCCTCTTCTAGTCAGGTAAATTCTGAACCTCCTGCTCCTAGTGTTTGTAAATCATGTGCTGATATGAAGCTTGAATCAGAAAAGCTTCATAGTCATAATCAGAATTTGGTTATTGAACTGTCGAAATGCAAAGAGGCGAACATGGCTTTAACTCGGAATGAAAAAGAATTTAAATCTGTAATAGAAACATTAAAGAAAAATGTGTCCGAGGTTAACAAAGTAGTTTACCACAAGCAAGTAAGTATAAATGAATATATTAACATTATGGAAGAAACTAAGAAGCAATTAGCCATTGCCCAATGCGTGCATGATGCGATCAAACAAAAATTGGATAGTTATTCTAACTCCCAATTTGTGCTTGATCACATCATCGAGGTTCAACAACCGAAGGGAAATCAGAAAGGCATAGGGTATAAGAAATGTCCGCCCCCCTTGATGAACAATTATACCAAGATGCCTGATGAGGAGAAAATGCCTCGGTATGAACCCAGTGTGCCTCTTGATGTTGAGGAATTTGCTGCTGGCCTAGGGTTCAAACCGGACAATTCTTCAAATACATCTTCTGAGCAACCGGAAACTTCATCATCCGTGAAGCAAAGTCCTCCAATTATCGAGGACTATGAGACATCGGATGATGAGTCAGAAGTGGATGTAGGTGAACGGGATAAATCACTTAACAAGATGAAAGGAGTAGTTATTCCACGAGAGAATCACATTCTTTGTGATCCTGATACTCCTGATGTTCCATCTGTTAAGAAGCAAGTGATTGATGCTGTCAAAGCTGATAAGACAGGTGTGACTACTGTTAAAAGCAGTAACGTGTTGTATACATTGGTTGGAGATAATAAAATCTACTCAGATCATGTTTTCCCAATTAAAAATGTAAATAAATCTTTGATTGACAAAGTCTTTGAAGACAACACAAACAAATTTTTGGGAAAAACACTTCCGGGAATTGTGGTAACACAATGTGATCCAATTCCTAAGGCTGAGATTAGAAAACAGTTTGGTAAACAAAAATCTTCAACCACTCAACAACCTACTGCTTCTAATGGTAAACAACCAGTCAAACGAGCTCAAAAGCATAAAGTCTCTCAGATGAAGTCTGAAACAAAAGGAGCTCGTTTTCAAAAGAAAGCAAAAGATGTCAAGTTCGTGTCATCCAAGGGTACTGATAAGATTGAAACTTTTGAAAACAAATCTAACACGGATTTTGTAAAACAAGTAACAATCTTAAAGCGTAACAGTGATAACAATTACACTCAACGCACAAATGGGTGTGATGAAAAGGCTAGTACCTCGGGTTCCACGAGTTCGACATCTTATGGTCAATCAAGTTCTCCAAAATCTGTTGAAAGGAGAACATGTTTTAAATGTGGAGAAATTGGGCACATCATCAGAAACTGCCCAAATGCTCCAAAGAGTAAATTTGTTGAGAAAGCTCCACCTGAAACAGTTCATCCTCAACGTCGGTCAGTTTCACCTAAACATGATAAACGAACTGTAAAAGAACAAGAAACTAAACAACGACGTAAGAACATGAAAACTGTTGAAAAAGCTTTAAAATCTGAAGTTAGAACAGTTCAAAGGGAACCAAGTGTGTCACAACCTGTAAAACCAGAATCTTCAAAAACTGGTAGGCAAAAACGAACTTGGTTACCTAAGTCGGGTGACAATTCAGGGGGAGCAATTGTTCTTAAAAACCATCAAGAGATTGATATCACGTTTCGTGATGCTCAGGGACGACCCAAGACCACTAAGGCTTGGGGCCCCATTCTTAACTGATGTGTTTAAATGACATGTGCAGGATGTTCTAGGAGGAACTATTAATAGTCATTGGATTGTTGATAGTGGAGCATCCAGGCACATGACCGGCGACTTACGGCTCCTATACGACGTGAGAAATATTAGAGGAGGGTATGTTGCTTTTGCGGGTGACAAAGGAGGTTTTATCACTGGAGAGGGAAGTATCTCCAACGGCATCGTGTGCTTCGATAAGATCAATTATGTTAAGCAAATTGATCATAATCTTCTCAGTGTGTCGCAAATCTGCGATAAGAAATTCACCGTGCATTTTGATGATGCCGGCTGCTATGTGCTGAAACCTGGATTCAAAATTCCACAAGAATGGATTCTCTTATCGGCTCCGAGAGTTAATGATCTTTATATTCTCGACATGAGCCAGGCGATTACAACATCTGCACAAGTCACTTGCTTTGTCTCAAAAGCCACAGAAAAGGAGTCTATATCTTGGCACAGAAGAATGGGACACATTCACTTGAGAAAGATGAACCATTTGGTGAAAAATAATCTTGTGAATGGTGTGCCTGTGAGAAGTTTTCATTTACAAGATATCTGTGTCTCGTGCCAAAAGGGGAAGCAAACAAAGAAGTCTCACCCTCTGAAGAAAATCAACACTGTCAGCATGCCTCTCGAACGTCTTCATATGGATCTTTTTGGACCTATGAAGCACAAGACAACGTTCGGTGATGCTTATTGTCTAGTTGTTACTGATGATTATTCTAGATTTTCTTGGGTATCCTTCATGGCACACAAAAGTGCAACTCCTGGCATCCTCAAGGATCTTCTTACAATGTTGGAGAATCTCTATTCGTTGAAAGTAAAGAGGATCCGAAGCGACAATGGAACCGAATTCAAGAATCAAGTTATGGATGAGTTTTGTACTTCTAAAGGCATTCTTCATGAGTACAGTTCTCGTTATACTCCACAACAAAATGGTGTCGCAGAGAGGAAGAATCGGACGATTATAGAAACTGCAAGAACAATGTTAGTAGAGTCGGAACTCCCTATTCAATTCTGGGGGGAGGCTGTATCGGCTGCATGCTACACGTTAAACAGAGTTCTTACAGTAAAGAGACATGGCAAAACTTCCTTCGAACTCCTTCAGAAAAGGAAACCGGATCTTTCTTACCTTGAACCGTTTGGTGCTCCATGTACTATGATTGAGCCGGATGGAAAGTTTGGTGCAAGAGCTATCGAGGGTTTCTTCCTTGGATATGCTACTCCAAATTTTCGTGTCTGGAATCTAGCTACCAAAAACATTGAGCTATGGAGTGAAGTAAGGGTTCAAAGGTACACGAGTCCTGTTAGGGCTCTGGGTGATCCGTGGATGTTCGATTATGATGGACTATTTGACTCCTTCAATCTGCCAACCTTTGACGAAGAATCAGCAGCGGCTAGGATGTTGTTGGAAAATGACAACGCTGCTGTCTCGCCTTTGGTTAGACCTATTGTTGTTGACCCTCAAGCTTCTTCGTCTGTCAACAATATGGTTCAAAATGAGGTTTATAAAGATGCTGCTGATTATAATGACTCTTCTGAAGATGATGAATATCATGATGCAGCTGAAGGATCTTCAGCTCCAGCTGCTCCTGTTCAAGGTGTCTCTGGTGATACACCTCATACGCAGAATGTAGACACTGCTGAAGGGAATGCATCCACTTCTACACACATTCCTAGTGTGGAGTTGGTTGTTGATCTTAATCTTACCAATTTGGGTATCAATGCTCGTGTGCCAGATAATCCTGAAATGAGGATTCATGATACCCACCCCCAGCAGAACATTATAGGAGATGTCCATCGCGGTGTGCAGACGCGTAATCAGCTGAGAAACAACCGGAATGCTGGTTTGTATTCAGCTATAAGAGAATCTGGTCAACAAAATGACTGGTCCTTCGCGTGTTACGTGTCACAAGAAGAACCAAAATCGTGGAAAGAAGCATTGAAAGATAGTGCTTGGGTTGAAGCCATGCAGGAAGAATTACAGCAATTTCAAAAGCTTGGTGTTTGGAAGCTTGTTGAAAAACCTGAGAACTACAAGAAGATTGGCACTCGATGGGTCTTCAAATGCAAGAAAGACGACCGTGGAGTGGTTATTCGGAACAAAGCTCGTTTAGTCGTTCAAGGTTTTCGTCAGATTGAAGGGATCGACTACAACGAAGTCTATGCACCTGTTGCACGTCTCGAAGCAATTCGAATCTTTCTAGCCTATGCGTCTTTCAAAGGATTCAAGGTTTACCAAATGGACGTGAAAAGTGCATTCTTACATGGTGTGGTTGAAGAAGAGGTATATGTCGAACAGCCTCCAGGTTTTGAAGATCCTGTCCATCCCGATCGGGTTTGGTTGCTCAACAAAGCTCTCTATGGTCTTCATCAAGCGCCACGAGCTTGGTATGCAACCTTATCTACCTATCTGCTGGAGAATGGTTTTCGAAGAGGTCTTATCGATTGTACTCTCTTCATCAAAGAACAAGATGGAGATCTTCTTTTGGTTCAGGTATACGTTGATGATATTATTTTTGGTTCTACTAATGATGCTTTGTGTAGGAATTTCGAGCGCATTATGCAGGATAAGTTCGAGATGAGTGCTATGGGGGAAATGACCTTTTTCTTGGGCCTACAAGTGCAACAAACTGAGTCTGGGATATTCATCCATCAGACTAAATATGTTGGCGACATTTTGAGCCGGTTCCAGATGTCCGATGCAACGCCCATTGGTACCCCATTGCCAACTAATCACGGAATTACTCCCGACTTGAAGGGTGAAGCTGTTAGCCCCTCATACTATCGCGCGATGATCGGATCTCTTATGTACCTCACAGCATCAAGACCAGACATAATGTACCCAACGTGCCTGCTTGCCAGATATCAAGTCAACCCGAAGGCCTCACATCTTGCAGCTGTTAAAAGGATTTTTCGTTATTTGAAGGCTTACCCGGACACCGGTCTGTGGTACCCTAGGGATAATAACTTTGACTTGATCGCATTCAGTGATTCTGATCATGGCGGATGCAAAATCGACGGCAAATCCACAACGGCTGGATGTCAGTTTTTAGGAAATCGCCTAGTCACATGGCAGTGCAAGAAGCAGACGTGCGTCGCTACATCAACATGCGAAGCTGAATACATTGCTACCTCAAGTTGTTGCTCCCAAGTTCTTTGGATCCAATAACAATTGCGGGACTACGGTTTTGAATTCCTAACTACTCCTATTTACGTTGATAATTCTGCTGCATTACAGATCACTAGAAATCCTGTGCAGCATTCAAAGACCAAACACATCGAAATCAAATATCACTTCATACGTGATTGCTTTGAGAAAAGGCTAATCGATGTTGTTAAGGTCCACACCGATGACCAACGTGCCGACCTTTTTACCAAAGCTTTTGACAAATCTAGATTTGACTTCTTATTATTGGTAAACGACATTAAGGTCAAGCAAGAGTAAACCAACATCGGAAAATCATTTTTGTAAATACCTTTGTGTTTTTAAATTTGTCTTAGTTTATTGATTTTAGGGGGAGTAAATCCAAAAATCTGAAAATCCAAAAACATCGAAAAATTTCAAAAACACAAAAACAATAGAAAAACAAAAATGAGTTTCCTGGCGAGCAAAAGAGAAAATGATAGTACATCAGTGGTCTATCCAAACCTCTTTAAACCTTAAATGAAAAACGATAAGCAGCTCTATATAAGATGTAGCGGTAGGCTCACAATCATTTTAAAGTGTGCAGGGTGATATAAATCTTAATCGACTGAAGACCAGGTGGGAACCATTCATTGGCATATGGTCTTAGTACCGAATTTTCGTTTGATAGATTGCCGAGGTTCTGAGATATTCGGTCTTTATGCTGCTTATCATCTGGGTATCATGGTTGTATCTTTTACCGAAAAATAACGGGGACGCAAGTCTAGATCTTCCATGATACTATACATACGTGTACATATTACATACTGCATTCGACCTCAATAAGTGATAAACAATCACATGTCTAAATCAAATAAGTGATAAAATATCACATTTATCCGGGTGTCAAGTTCGTCTCTCTGCTGTACGGAAGTACTGACCTGTTCACGGACTTGAACCTGTGCCCTCCTGCATATGAAAATCAAGTTCCTCATCAATAAGTGATTATATCACATAGGGCTTGTTTTCAAATCAAAATAAGTGAGTATCTCACAGCTTATACGATCAAACAGATGATAATCGGTATACTCACCGGTAAGATGAACCCTCGTGCATACCTTGATACGGGAATGTGTCGTGATGTGGATGAACACCGGTCGGTAAGTATAAATCATACCTTAACGTATCCCCTCGCCATGATTACATCTGATAAGCTGAGCTTAAGTGGACAACAATACCGATAATTGTTATAGGATGCTTATCTTAATGTTAACTAACTGAACAACAAGAGTGTTTTGGCATGACCGTACACTGATATGATTCTCTTACCCTCGAAACTCGCAAAAAGAATGTCTGTATATATTTATTTACTGCTTAACTTTTATTTCCTTATTTTTAAACAGTTTCGTCGTTTGGTGCATATCAGCACGACATTAGCGGTGATGTCGTTTGATAACACTCAAAGGATATTAAAATTGTTGTCTTTTAATTTCAAAAATACTAAAAAGATTTTAGGCGTGTTTTAATATAAACTTTATAAAAGCCAAAAAGATTTTATTTCTACTTTATTTTCGATCATACGATGTTGGAGCTCGAGTCTTCGTTACCTGAAATCTGAACGAAAACCGAATTGACTAAATCTTCATAAACGGTCGAAATTTGCAAGTTTTGAAAGTTAAATCTAAAATTGAGAAATTTATTAAACTTTCAAACTGTCGGACGGTGTTTGATTATGACATGGTCATTCGTGTGTCATTTGGTTATACTAACTATTCCAAGCAGTTGTTCTCATTACGCGTTTAGATTTCTTGCATGTGCAGATTCTAAAGGCTAGGAGAACACGGTCGATGACAAAGCTTTGGAATGAAGACACGACGAGAAGGCGCTCAAAAGATGAAGATGATCGAGTTGCCGCTGGCCATCATCAACACCACAAGGATCTCACTTCATAAAGATAAAGTCCTTTCACGAGCATAACTCAAGGGGGAGCTTATGTTAAGGGGGAGTTTGTCAACACACTTCCTACACGATACGGGTAGTTTGTTGATACACTCTCTGCTTTCAAGACGTGAAGACTTTGAAGATCCTCTGACATTGAAGACTTGAAAGGACATCAGAGTTTTGAGAACTCGAAGACCAAAGACCATCGAAGTTCGAGACAAAGCTACAGCCAAGGGGGAGTTTGTTGGTGCACTTGTGTCTGTACTTTGTCTGTATTCGGTCTATATGTAAACGATGTCCTAGTTAGTCTGTAAGTTGACCGAGTCAACCATCCTCCGGCTTGACTTGGTCAAACAGATAGTTATTGGTTGTCATTTGTCTGGCTCGAAGGATGCACATCGAAGGATAATACTGATCCTTCGATGAACTCGAAAGATGAACCTTCGAATGGATGATCGATAGATCATCCTTCGAGGTGAATACTGATCCTTCGAAAGCTTTGTAGTCGATAGATGATCCTTCAACCATCTATCGAATCCTTCGGACATGTCAACCTGGGCTGGGTATATATATACCCATGCAGTGTATGTGAGAAGATAGATGCACACAGAAAGATAGAGAGTTTCTTTGAGAGCATTCTGTCCGAAACACACACACACATAGTGAGAGTTTGCAAGTTAGATTTGTAAACATTGTGCTTGTAACCGGAACCTTCATACGTATTAATACAGTGGTGTTAATCAGTGAACCCTTGTGTGTTTGTGTTTATACTTGTTTCATCCCGGTTTGCTTGCTAGCTTGGATTCCGCACTCGCTAGTGGGTTAGTATAACAAGGTTTAGGTTCGTCATCCTCCGTGAAGGGACCTACACTCACTACTACACCATGTATCTATGCAATTTATCAAATCCATTTATCGTTAGTTTGATTGACTTTTCACCCATGCAAATTTTACGGATCTTAGTCTACTTTTGGTAGTGGGTGATCGAAGATGGTTGCATCACACCTTAATAGCTAGAAAATAAATGATGAAATTTCTTTAAATAAATACCACCTGGTCAATCAATTATAGTGATGCAAATTTTGGTTAACGACTTGACCCCACACTCACCATCTGTAATATTTAGTTTCATTTCCATTTGAAGTTTCCCAATGATTACCTTATGCGCGGGGATTCCTCAAGCAGTACTATTAATATATCAATAGTATATCCTGTAAACATCACAATTGTAAAAAAATACTATAAATCATGTATTCATACAAAGCATTTAAAATAAATAAAAAGGGGAGTTCGTGAAACTCATCAGTTTAGCAGTGTGCAAGTATAACGAGTGCTAAAGGAGGTGTCTCCTATGATGCATGCGTAATCATCAAATCGGGCCTTATTCTAGCAAATACCATTAGTGTTTGTGTTTCTAATTATAATAGTTACACCTAGGGTGATGGAAGATATTACTATCTATTAATCATGACCAATGACCTTCGGGTTTCTAGATTGTTGGAACACAACTCAGTATCTAGAAAATAAATGATGAAATTTCCTTAAAGAAAGCACCACCTAGCCTATTTAGGTGATGCAAATCATACTTGACCCACACTTGTTATATATACTACGTTTAGTTTCATATCCATTTTAAGTTGGACGATGACCACTTTATCATTGATTTTAATCCAAGATATGCATATATTCAAATACCTCAACGGATATTATATCTTACAAATGTAACGTTCCCAAAATTTATATATAAAACAAATTATCCTTATTTGAAAATTAATGCGAATTTTCTTTGGTCATGGGACTATTGTTACTTTTAGCCTTTATTGGACGTACACAATTTCGAATTAGTTACTTTATATAACATTGTGATTGTCAAACAGTTGCGGACCTATGAATTATATGCTTGGAATGCGGATGAGGTGTCCAACCATATTTTTAAGGGGCGCGGTCGGGTTTTTTGCCTAAAATATACGCTATTTTTTTTCAAGAGGTGCGGCGGTCCACCTTTTCCAAAGAGTGGATCCGCCCCTGTGTTCAAATTGAAATAGCTTTTTAACCTATATCGGCATACATGTTACATAAGTCTAGGTACTTCCATTATTTTGCTGTAAACTGTAACTAGGTTAATGCCCGCGTAATACGCGGGCTTCCTGATCGATGTCGTAAGGTCGGTAAATAATATAAGTGAAAATGTCCTATTCACCTTTTACTAGTAAAGGGCAAGTAGGGTGTCGAATCCACGGGAATCAGTGGAAAGTGTAAAAGTTCGTTGCTTTAATTATCATCTATTTCTAAGCTAATTTCTTTTTGCAGTTTCGTGAGAGTAATTATGAAAACGAATTTGAAATTGTGTTTGTGAACAATAATGAGAGAAATGACCAATCTCCGGGTTTTCAGATTATGCAGAAAATCAGGTTACTTAGTTACCACTATTTGGAAATCACATAGACATGATTGATAAACCTGTTTTGATAAATAATTAACGGACAATATATTTGATTGCAATGATCCACGATCGAATCTGAAAGATTGATGCAAATGAATAGTAATCCAATTAATTACGAATTTTAGGTTTCATAAACATAGTCAAGTTCAATGATTAAAGGTTTAAAACAATGACATCCTAGAATTTAATCCCGGTTGTTGATGAACAAACCAAATAATTGATGAACAAGAATGATTACGATAATCTAATATTGTTTAATCGAACAAGAAACAATAAAAAAAACGACTAACCGAATGATTAGTCGATTCTTAATCCAAAAAGTGTAAACATACGCAAACCCAATGTTTTAGACATAACCCTATTCCCGGAGACGGTCACGGGACGCTAGCCGCTCATGATGTGCGAACAATCTGAGCTCCCCTTGCATGCAATGATGTGGTGGTGCACCTCTCATTCTAATTCAGTGCTCTCCGAACCGTGCGGGAAGGTTTCCCATCACACGGCTCATCAACTTGATCTTCCGGCGGAACCGTATGTCCGAACAGGCCTGGAAAAAGAGGTAAGGTCTCGCTTTCCTTTTCCACTGAAGTGTACGGCATCTGCTGTGCAAGCTTGGGCGAATGATAAAGACATCCTCGATGTAGTGTTCTGCCGATGATTAAATATGATCATGTGTGCTTTTTGAGATCCCAAAGTTGTGTTATCGGCCGCCCCCCCCCCCCCCCCAATCCCCATAATGATCCAGCCCAAGTTTTTTATTTAAGAGCTGCCAAAAATTCGATTGTATTGATGATGAAATTGGGCTGACTTTCAAGCCCAAAATAATAATGAAGTTGCTCCCAAAATTGTATTATGGTTGCCCAATTATCGATCATGAAGGAATTGCTCTCAATTAAATCCACCACTTAATGACTCATGTGCAACCCTTGGTTTCCAGCCGTAAGTCACATCTAAGGACCGTAAACCTCATATGCGGGTCTCTGTACTTTCTCTTTGACTCCCTCCGAAAACAATAACAATGAGCAGAATTTTATTATTAAAATAGCAATCCCTTTTTGTGTATATGGCAGCTCCTCCAAGAAAGGTCTTTGCATGTGCTTTATACTCATGTCAGCTCCTTGTGTCTTGTGCTTCTCAATCCATAATTATCTTTTTAATTTATCACATGTCCTCTTCTCTCTCTATTAATGACCAATTAATTCTTTTCTCTCCACACACAATTGTTTTTTTAACGGCAAACACACTTTATATATATATATAAAGAGCCAGCAAGAAGAAGCTGAAATACAGACGAAAAAGCGGGAAAAGAAAGACGGGTTACAACAAATCTAAAACATCAAAAAGTTTCCATTTCGGCCACAAGGGCGACTTCAGCTTCGAACGGATACTGACCCGTCTAAACGCTTCCTCTTTGATCCGGTCCACACACAATTGTATTCGTATGCATGTATATTGCCTTCAAAGAATCATTAATTAATTAATGTCTCTCTCTCCATATGAATGAATGGCTGCCACTTTAGTGTGTTCACATTGTAGGTTACACTTTGCACCTTTCCTCAATCCTAAGTTTCAATACCCATCCGTAAGTCTCATCCTCAAAGCATAACTTTACCGAATTTAGCCGTTTAACCTGTAAGATCACAAATACTTGTAGTTATCTAATTCACGGCATGTAATCACATAAACGGCAATAAATCACACAAATTAGGTACATTAACACTTGAGTTTCGCACCCTCCATCACATCCCCACACTTACCTTTTATTGTCCTCAAGCAAACCGATACGGAACTACTCACCATAGTAACAACACCTCTAAACCCCTAAACCGATTCAACAATTTAAGTCCCAAGCCATACCCGTCCCATAGACTAACACAATCAAGATTTACAGTCCGACAAGCAATTACTGCAATTTCTAAAACTCAAGACTTGTCTATTCAAAACTAACATGCTTAGGATTAGAACACATGCTACACGCCCCTCGCAATCATCTCTCCTCTCGGTTTAATATATGAACTAGCGTGTAATGTGCTAGTATTTATATCACTCAAAACCAAACATGAAATTCTGTAATCATAGGCTTGTATAACAATCATACCTCCACTGTACGATATAACACGACATATATCAAAAGGACTTTCGGTTTTGGCCTTAGGCTAAGGGTAGGAAGATTTTTGGTTTTTTATTTATATTTTTTTATGTGACGAACAAATAAACGGCCAAACCGCGACAACTTTATTTGCAAACATAACATACTTTTGGGTTGGTTTCTACCCAAGACACCAAAAACAATATTCACATCACTTCTATTTTGTTTTTTTTTTCCTTTTCTATTTTTTTCTTTTATTATTCAAAATCTGTCGTTCACGGTCGGTATCAAACAATTCACATTAGGTGGACAAACGAAAGGGAACTAGGCTCAACAGGGCTACTAAGGGTGATCACAAGGTAAACAAAGAACAAACAAACAGGTGTAGAGGGTATCCTAATGCCTTTATCATTTACGTGCACATGTCAAACCACAGTCTCAGCATGTATCAAATCATACAAGTTCTAACACAGAATAGCATGCGGCATGCTCTCAACAAATGAAGTCATAATGTAAATCATTCTATCATTCTACATGCTCAAAATTCTCACCAAGAAAGGGTAAAAAGGTTGCCGACATGTAGCATATGCACTCTAAAGCATGTTACCCCTAAATAGACATCTCTTCTCAATTCTTTTATCCTAAAAACACCTGCCGGACCTACTCTCATGAAACTTAAAGGAACGACCATGACAAGGGACTATGTTAGTTTACTACCGGCAAGGAACCCATTAGTGATTGAAACAATCGGTTTTCATATCCATTTAGTTCACTTAAGGCGATGAAATTCTTTAAAATTTTTCAAAATTTTCATTTTTTTTCAGTTTTCATCGTTTTCAATCACTTTCAACCTCTTTCAAGCTTCTATCGCAAACCTTTCCCTTCTGGAGTTTCCATCCCCACACTTGGGCGACATTGTCCCCAATATATCGTGCTTTTAAAAACAGAACCCGGGAATACCAACCAACGAATCCCATGAGCGACCATTCCTGACACAAATTAGCAAAAACACATTCCCTAAACACAACCTAGTTTAACACCACCAAATACGCGAATACAAATGCAATAATAAAAGTGGAATAGACTCCCCTGGTTTAAATCGTAGAATCCTCATGCGTCATGTTCCACCACGACCGTATAGCATTCCATTCGCGGTCGTGTCCAACAAGTACTCAGGTCAATCTCTACAATTAGTGTGCAGATCATCCCTGTCCAAATGGAGATTGAGTATGGACAGTTTTGACTGATCTCTAATCCGTGCATTGTCCGCCACTGCCACTAGGACATATTGGGACTTCACCAAACGTCCCCACACTTGAACCATTGCATCCGTAGAGATTAATAACCTGATTACCTGCAAAAGTTCTCACGCAAAAACAAAACAAATATACACTATTCTACATCCTCGGGCTGCCTCCCGAGAGCGCTAAGTTTATACACTATCCTACATCCTCGGGCTGCCTCCCGAGAGCGCTAAGCTAAGTTTATGGGTCTTCAGCGAGACCGTACCTGACGTTCGTTCATAGGGGTCGAAGTGAACATTTACCCACCAAGTTTCCTGCATATGCTCAGTAATTGACATTCCAAATTCCTATCTGCTCTCTTCTACCAACGATATTTGTTGAATCATTACGGAACTAGTGAAATCCACATTTGCCTGCTGAATTTCCACGGTGTTTTCGATAATTGACATGTCGAGTCTTCACCTTTTTTCCTATCATGATTACGTCTGTTGGATCACTGCTTAGCCACTTCAATATACCTTGTCCGAGATCTTCTCTACTCACCTTTCTCTCATCCCCGACTTTGTTAGTTAGAGTAATCAAAATATGCTACGTTTCAAAATAAACTTGAATTACCTCAGTCTCTAGCTCTTCTGTAGGTGCTAAGTCTTCATGTAGGTTTAAACATATAACTTCAAGTTCTGGAAGACTTTGAACCTCTTCTTCATCTTCATCAACTAAAACAGGTATTTCATGCGTTTCTTCAACAAATGCAGGAGTGGATGTGGTATTATCTTTCATGGCCTTCAGTGTTGCAATTTGTTCTCTATTTGATTCGATTGTTGGACCATAGCCTCAGTCCTCAACCTACTCTCTTGTACCACCTCCATCATAATATCCATGATTTCGTCAAGTTTAGAACTCTGGTGTTTAGCTTGACAATCATTTTGACTTTGGTGTGGCAGATCTGAACTCCCTTGGTAATTACCATGATTATACCATTGATTTCGCATTTTAAAATCATTGTATGTTGACTCAGAGTAGTCATGGTAACGACCATTATAATCTTCTTGATATCTTGAGAAAGGCACCGCCTCGGATTCGTAATCATCATAATAAAAACTTTGCTGATAGTTGTGGTTGACATTTGACTGATAGTATCCCTGATATGAAGGTGCCTTGTACCCTGACATCAATTTTTTTTCCAAAACATTGGGTCTGTCCAAAACACTACGCAATCTTCATCTGTGTGAATTTTCCCACAACAAGGGCATGACTGATAAGCCCTATCAATGATCCAAATATTTCACTTCCTGCACAAACAAACTAAAATACCCACGTAGAAAGCAAACATATAAAAAAAAACTAAAGACTAAAAGAAATATTTTTGGATTTTTGTTCTTTTTCTAACTTTTTTTTTTTGAATTTTTTTTTTAAGAAAAACAACTTACTAAACATTAAGCGCACTGATTCCCCGGCAACGGCGCCATTTTGATCGATATCGTAAGGTCGGTCAAAAATATAAGTGAAAATGTCCTATTCACCTTTTACTAATAAAGGGAAAGTAGGGTTTCGAATCCACGGGGAATCAATGGAAAGTGTAAAAGTTCGTTGCTTTAATTATCATCTATTTCTAAACTAATTTCTTTTTGCAGTTTCGTGAGAGTAATTATGAAAATGAATGTGAAATTGTGTTTGTAAACAATAATGAGAGAAATGACAAATCTCCGGGTTTTCAGGTTACGCAGAAAATCAGGTTACTTAGTTACCACTATTTGGAAATCACATAGACATGATTTGATAAACTTGTTATGATAAATAATTAACGGACAATATATTTGATTGCAACATCCACGATCGAAACCGAAAGATTGATGCAAATGAATAGTAATCCAATTAATTACCAATTTTAGATTTCATAAACATAGTCAAGTTCAATGATTAAAGGTTTAAAACAATGACATCCTAGAATTTAATCACGGTTGTTGATGAACAAACCAAATAATTGATGAACAAGAATGATTACGATAATCTAATATTGTTTAATCGAACAAGAAACAATAAAAAACCGACTAACCGAATGATTAATCGATTCTTAATCCAAAAAGTGTAAACATACGCAAACCCAATGTTTTAGACACAACCCTATTCCCGGAGACGGTCACGGGATGACTAGCCGCTCATGATGTGCGAACAATCTTCCGAAGCTTGGGCGAATGATAAAGACATCCTCGATGTGGCAGATTTCAATTTTCAACAGATAATATTAAAATAGGATTAGGATTTCGAATAGTAACTTTAAAACAACTTTAGAATTCTAGCCCAGTGGAGCATTTAATTCATAGAGCCCATGCCATAGGCCATAGGGCAGAGGATAAGGATTCCTTCAATAGTTAAGCATAAATTTTCAACATTTTTTATCTAAACATGGGTGAATGCAAAGGTACCATTGACTTTCTTCATTGAAATTACCTAAAAAGTTGAGCCATTAAACATAATAGCTACTTTACCTTCATGGTATTCAATTAGTGCAGTGTTCTTCACATGTGAAGCTGGTAATACCTGCATTTTTTACCAATGAAGAATTAGAAAATAAAATGTATAATGTAATAAACCTATATATTTTAAAGGAATATATTTAGTACAAGTTCTTCACACTATCCAGAAGAATACTCTGAAATATAAAAGAATCTAAAATGCATAATAGAGCATCAAAAAACATTTGTTTCCAGCAATGTGGCAATCCAATTTACTCCTTGCCTTTCTACACTTGGTACAACATTCTCTTAGCCCTGCTTTTGCTTGCTCTTTGTTCACCTAATCTAAGAAATCAAAAAGAAATCGGAATAAAACCTAAAATCAGAATGAATCCCTAAGATTTTATCACGAGTAAACTGCCATTTTGGTCCGTGTGGTTTGGTCAATTTTGCCACTTTAGTCCAAAACTCAAACTTTTTTCATCTGGGTCCCTGTGGTTTCAGTTTTATTGCCATTTTGGTCCAAAAATGAAATCAGGTCATATTTGTCTTATAAAATCCTGTTATTTTTTCATTTCCGCAGTGGCAAAATGATTATTTCTTTTTTATAAATAAATACCATATTTTATAAGACAAATATGACCTGATTTGCCCCTGAGGAAAATGATAAAATTGCAGGATTTTATAAGATAAGTATGACCTAATTTCATTTTTGGACCAAAAAGGCAATAAAACTGAAACCACAGGGACCCAGATGCAAAAGGTTTGAGTTTTGGACTAAAGTGGCAAAAGTAACCAAACCTCAGGGACCAAAATGGCAGTTTACTCTTTTATCACAAAAAAAAAAAAAAAAAAAAATTAAACCCCAAGATTAGAAGGAATCATTGAAACCCGATGAAAAAACAAAATGAAATCGCAATCAAAGACTAAAATCAAAACAAAACCCTAAAATCGTATAACAAAAAATATCAACATCAACTAATCAAGAAATGCAAAACCTTTCCCTTTGAAAGGATTCCATTACCAATCAGAAAAACTAAAACTAACGTTGTCGCACAAGGTCGATTGAGCTCCTGAGGAGGCGATTCGGCATCTAGGGTTTTGAATGAGGAAAGGAACAATGATATTGACGGAGGTTGCGGTGGCGTGTCGGTGATTGAGAGATTGAGAAGAGAGAGACTGAATTAGGGTTTTCTTTGAGAGAATGAGAGCCGGTATACATGAAGCCTTTGTTAGAAGCCAGATTCAATCGAACACTTAGAGCTATGCCACATGTCCACTCATTTGAGATATGCCACATGTATGCTTATGTGGCTGCTTATTTGGCATCAACCATAGGGTGACATGTGTCCCAATGGTTTGCTTTATTAGAGATATATAGATAGATATAGATATAGATATAGATATAGATATTCACATTTTTTTTAAATTAAGAATTAAAAATTATATTGTTTTTTTTTAGTTCAGAATTAAAATTCAGATTAGGGTTTTCTCAGCGTTGTCTATTACATATACGGACGCCTCCCCCTGCTCTAATACAGTAACCTAAGGGCAAGATGATCGAGAGATCTGATTCTCTGTTTTTGTAAGTTGTTTTCCTTTTGTTGTTTGATTATACATTGATCCTTTCTAAAAGCCGTTGATCTCTGTATTTTCTGGTTTGAACGTGTTTTGATCATTTTTTTTATATTTGAATTGTGTATTTTCTGGGTTGAACGTGTTCTGATCATTTTTTTATATCCGACTTGTGAGTTAGCCATCAGTCCGCTCACTGTACACATCGATCTCTCTTTGCTCTATGTGGATCGGATCATAACATGTTGATTCTTCATAGGTATGGTCAAATCACTGTACTCATCGATCTCTCTAGTTATGTTTTATTGTTTTTTAGATTATGAATATGTATTTTGAATGTTAACATCCACTTTTATTTCATACTTGGTTAAAAGCAAGTTATTTTGATGTTGACTTATTCAGATTAGGAGAAATAAAAATCCAACAAAATGTATATATATATTATAATTCTGTTAAATTATTCAGCTGTTTGGTACCTAGTGGTTTTTGTTCATCGTCAACTTAATTATTTTCGAAAGTTACGTGCTGAAATTGTTATCCTGAAATAAATACTGAATACGTTGGGCTTTGATTGTGTTAAAGTCTTCTTTTGTTCTTTCTAAAATAATAAGATATTAAAATGTATTTCTTGCATCTTTTTTGCACCTGTCACAGGTATCTCGCCTTCTCCAAGTATAGAGGTCTTAAAGGTCGTAAATTTTCGGAGAATTTCGGTTGATGATTATGGAGAGCATCGTCATTGGAAGGAAGGGTGTTGATACATATTATGTGGTCGCGACTCTGTTCGGTTCAACTCTGTTCGGTTCAACTTGGTTTTGACTCGTTTAGGTTCGGCTCAAGCCTGACGTCACGACATTCCTCTGTCGTGCGCCCCAGAGTTCGACAAGCGGCGCCCCAGAGTTCGACACGCGAAGCACGAAGCGCTGCGAACCAATCCCGTTTACACATCATCATGATGATGTCATGATGATGTCACAAGTTGGACTAACCTTAGCAATTGGTTTTTTGTTGAATTCTGTACGTATACATGCATGCAACTTTGGGCCAATCAGCTTCCTTCGTGGGTCAGAACCTTCACTTGGGCCAATCAGAACGCAGCATGGGATTCAACAATTTTGGGCCAAAGCCCATATCAACGAAACAGAACTAGATTCCGTCGACCATGATCTTGTCTGGTCGACTGCATTTACGTTTGGTCGACTAACTTGTTTCGTCGATTGCTGTGTTACTGATACTATATATACTGCAAGCTGAGACAGAAAGAGTTAGCCCGGATAAGATAGAGAGAGAGTGTAGAGAGAGAAAGTTCCGGTGAGCCTTGTATTTGTCGAATATTGTACCGAAAGTTTGTCGAAATCAATACACGTAATTATTAATCGTTGATATCTTTTCATCTTGTTCACTCTCTCGCTCGGTTTGTATCGTAACGTGGATTCCGCACTCGTTACGATATTATAAACAAGATCTCGTAGTTGTCCTCCGTTGTGTGAAAGAACGAGTTAAGCAGGCCAAGATATCAAAGGAGTTGAACTTGATCCTTGGGCTGAAATCTAACCGGAGAAACACTTGGGCTGAATTCAAAATCAACGAAACACACATGGGCTACCTCAGCATTTGGGCCCAAGCCCATTATGGCGAAACAAGAAGGGAGTCGACGAAACAAAGCTGTTTCGTCGACAATGTTTCCCTTTCGTCGACTTTGTTTCCTTTTGGTCGATGTAGTTGTGTTTCACCGTGTTTCTGTTTCGCCAAGTCCGTTTCGTGGTGTCTGGTGCTATAAATAGACAGTCTCAACTCAGAACTAAGCAGACTCTTAGAAGAGAACACAAAGAGCACAAACACACACACATGAGAGACCTGTGAGACTTAGTGAAACTCTGTAAACATTGTTTGTATATGTTTCGGGTTATACTCATCCCTAATCAATAGATATTGAATCTTTTGGTTACGTGTTCTTGTTTTACACTTTGTTTGGTTTGTACCGTCACGGGGATTCCGCACCCGTCACCGTGTTTGTGATAAACAAGGATAAGGTTTTCATTATCGATCCACCGGACAAACGGGACCTACAAAGGGCCTTCTTTGTGTGCGTGCTGGGAAAGGTTATCTTAATATACTGCCTAGTTCATCTAAGTTTTAAGAATTTTTCAAATAAATAAAACATTAATAGGACTGCAAAATCTATATTTATGAAAATAGTATTCTATGACTTCGGAAAATAAATTTTAGGACTTTGTAAACCCCTATGTATACTTTGGAACCGTCCAACCCATTTTCAATTTTATTGATCCTAGAATGGGATGATTCGGGTTATGATTTATCTCTAACAAGTCAAATAGGCAAATAACATGAAGTTTTGTAAAGCAAACGTCGCCAAAAGTGTATTCAGTTATCAAAGCATAAAACCTTCTAAAATCATTTTATTGAAATTAAATACAATTATATTGAAGTAAAGCAACCAATCATTTTGTTGCCTGGATTTTGTTGCCCAAATCTTGTGCGAGTAGACAAGTCTTGTGCGACTCAAATCTTGTGCGATCAAGTCAAATCTTGTTCGAGCCAAATAAAATAAAAAAAACTTGTACGACTTAATAATTCTTTTGCGAGCCAAGTCAATCTTGTGCGACTAAGAAATCTTGTGCAACTGAATATGTTATGCATGCATGGATTTTGGGCCAATTCATCTTGTGCGATCCCAAGTAATCAATTCTTGTGCGTTCCCAACTTCTTGTGCGACTATCCAATCAATTCTTATGTGACTAATTTCTTATTTTTCTATCATCTGACACAAAGTAATCTTCTTTTTCAACTCAACTTTCGGCACACACCTGCTCAATGTACCAACCAAATGATGGCCTTGTAATATTTTAATCAAACAACAAGTTCCAAGACACAAACAACTAAGACAAATACTTGACCAAAATCAAACAGTTGAAAAACACAAGAATACTTTGAATATGATATGAATATATGTAGAACAACCCAGAAAATTTGAATTTTCTGGCAAACTTATGTGTTTTCCGGTGAACCGACAAATTTCCGAACACAAATTTTTGCAAGAAACTTCACTAAAAACCAACTTATAACATGTGAAAATGAAGAATGAAATGGTTTTTATAAGAACTTTCAGCAAACTACCAGAATTTTTGAGGTTTAAGACTAATTTTCAGAAAAATATGAACTTCAAAAATCTGAAACACACCCGAAAACTACTCGGTTTTAACAAGGAGAAGAGCCAAGGCTCTGATACCACTTGTAGGTCCGGCTAGGGGAGGATCTAGTCGCCTAGTCCTTGTGTACAAACACACCCGGTTGTGCGGAATCCAACCGGAGATGCAAACCGAGATAGAACACGACAAGAACACGAGAAGGAGACCGAGACTCAATGATTAACACCAATGTATTAATACTTGAAACGGTTACAAATCAATGTTTACAAATTAAACTTTGCAAACTCTCACTAGTTCACTCGGGTATGTGTTCTTCTTTTCTGCACTCCCTCTCTGCCGAATACAAAATCATTTCGGCTAATATGGATGCTTCACTTTTGTGATTGGTTAAGGGGTTTGGCCCAATGATGTATCAGCCCACACAAAAAGGCCCAATCACAACCATCCTTTACGTAAATTTCATGCCAGCCATTGCAAAAGGCATTTGGTCAAAGTATATGATATCATCATGACATCATCATGATGATGTCATGATGATGTGGCAGCGGGAACCGGCTCGCGGCGCTCCGAGCTTCACGTGTCGAACTCTGGGACGCACGACGGAGGAATGTCGTGACGTTGGGATTGAGCCGAACCAAACTGGGTCGAACCGAACCGAGTCGAACCGAACCGAGTCGTGTCCAAATAATATGTATCAACAAATTTATTCATTTCTTTTAGAAAATTGTCCAAGGGTTGATCATTAAATATTTTTTAATCAACCAGCGCATTGGGACATGGAGGCGCGGTGGTACCCCTACTACCGTTTTCACGGCGGAATTGGTTATGGATGTTGTGGATTAGCTTTTCGTAATACTGTAGACTACACCATGGCTCGTCCGCTACAACAGTTTGATGCTTTGGATCCGATTAACTTTCAGGTCTCTTTATTAATTTCTGTACTAAATTTAGTTTATTTTTAATTTTTTTATTTTATAAAAAAATACAATCATTTCTCTTTCATTTGTTTTAGATGACAATTGATCATGGTGGCTTTGTGAACATTCCGATGATCGAACCATCATGTCTGCCGGAGGAGGCAAGCAGTAGAACCGGCGTGTTCTTACGAGCGTATCCGAAGAGGATCCGTGGTAGAAAAGGTGATGGTGTGAACAACAATAATTGTTATAATAAATCTAGTTGACAATAATCTACTCTTTATTCTTAATAAAACCCATAAAATGAAAGAAATAAATACTATCTCACATTTTTTGTGTTTACTTTTATGCTAGTAGCAGTGTACGGTTGTATTGTTGAACAAATACAAACTGTGTTATACATCACAACTTCTTTTTTTTCACAACTATAATGCATGTAAGAAAAAAATAAGACATAAAAACTAAGGTAACTATGTGAGTTTTATAAAACATATTTTCTCGCTGATTTCTCTCTTATGGATTTCACATGATTAATAAATTGTGTACATCATAATTGATTTATTATGTATTTCGAAATAAATTATTCATGTGGTATTACATGCGTTAGATATCTACCTTTTTGACGTATGCGTTAAATGCAAATACGCGTATTAGGGATGACATAAATAAATTAGTTTTTTTTATACATATAAGTTTGAAAGTAAAAACTAAATTTTTTTTCATGGTTTATGTGAACATGTAAAAATAATTAGTTTTTTTACTTTATACTTACAAAACAAATAATTCGGACAACGATAATAATCAACATATTCCGAGTTTAACATCATAAACTCGGAACTGATTACGCTTCTGAATTCTTGACTTGGCTTTGACTTTGTTGACGGTAGACCAGAATTGATAAAGCACAGTTGTAGGTCCCGAAATCGGAGGATCGATTTTCACTACCAAAGCCTTGTTTATAACAAACAAAGTTAAGTGTGCGGAATCCACTTAACTAAGCCAAATCAAACATAGAACAAAGTACACACAATGGTTAACCAAAGAAACACACTCGTTTGATTAACTGGATGAGAATGCACAACTGATACAAACATAGTTTACAGACTTGGAGGGTATTCTCTCATCTCTAACCTCTAACTGTGACAGAATGTGCCTATTTATAGTAGCTGGGCTAAGATCTCGACGAAACAAGTCTTGGGCCGACGAAACAGAACAAAGCCCAAGAATTAAGCCCATCAGATGACGAAACAGATCAGTTTTGCCATTGACTTTGACGAAACAGAATCAAACATGACCAGGTCTGTTTCGTCGACATGTGTTCGACGAAACAAACCTGTTTCGTCGAAGGCTGCAAAAGGTATTCTGTTTGCTGCAAACAGACAGCAAACAAAAGGCACAAATATCACATACAAATGGACAGAATTACCCTTAACATGCAACATGCATTGTTTTACGACCATTACATAACAAAGGAGACAAATAAGTCAGACACAAGCGGATAGGAGGATATCCGACTTGGTCGACTGCGAATACAGACTCGATAATTGATAAAAGACCGTACAAAATACAACGTAACGTACAAGACTAGTGACAGACACAAAAATGCATCAACAAACTCCCCCTTGTGTGTTACTCGTCTTCGGTCTTCATATCTACCTTCTTCAGTGACGTTCGGACCAGGAACTGCCCGAATGTATTCCCCTGTAGTAACAGTAACAAGCGACGCGCTGAAATTTTAACGCCTGGTGTGCGTCCTTGTCTTCATAAAATATATCATGCCGGTACAACTTGTTGATGTCGGATGAAGACATATTGACCAACCACATTGGATCCAACATCCTGAAGTTCTCCTGATCACCATTAAACACGATAACTGCCTCATGAGTGTCGGAATCATAGCACCACAAACGCATATCACCCAGAAAGTCTTGCCTCATTGGCATCAAAGGAATCTTGTCTACCACTCTCGCCGGCTCGTAAATAAGTTTGTATTTGCCAGTATTGGTTGCCGGATCAAGCGTAAACTTGATTTGCTGGTAGATGGGGAACTGAGGTTTGTAAGACTTATCCTTCCACCCAGACTTCTTGTTCTCTAATCAATCGCTCGAATAATGTTGCACCATCATATTTTGAGCGATTTATGAGATCTATCTTTGTCAAAGCGGCCACATCATAAAATGGCAAAGACAGAATGCTCAATAACGATCGAAAGCGCACTGGATCCCAAACTCCCGCTTGATTGCAACACAATGTATCTCCTTTACAAACATCCAGCACAGGATTCTCCCGCTAGGCTTCACCTTCTCAAACCGTAAGTAGTCAACTTGAGTAGCCTCAGGCACAGGTTTGGCAGCTTTTGACAAGAACCGTTGACGCCACGCGGAGAATGCATCGGTGGCATTTTCTGATGAATCGCCGTTCTTCAGATGCTCGTCAATGTATTCTACATTGTCTTTCAACCAGTCTTCATCAAACGGGGCAAACTCAGTTCCATCTTGTCTAACATACGAAGACTTCTTCACATCTCCTTTGAAGACAATTTCTTCGATAATTTCAGCGTTTGAAGATTCCGGCTCACTAGGCATCCTTTCAATCTCATCATCATCCACATCTCTCATTGCATTTAGGGTAATCAGTTGCTGTTGTGAGAGATCTTCTACTATTTCACCTTCTTCCAGCAATTCACCGGTGAATGGATGAATAACCTGCAATGCGAGATCAGCACTGCTAGGAATATGAGATGTACCTTCAATTTGTTGTACTTCTTCAGCTGCTCCAGAAGAAGTTCCTTGTGTAGGTTCAACTGTCTGTGGCTGAGCAACAATAATTGCTGAAGATGTAGCTGCTGTCGGTTGCTGAGATGTAGCAGAGGGATCTAGATTACCTTGATCCTCGGGATCATCATTCCTTTTCTTCGGTATTTCTTGCTGCTTACATCTATCCTCCCATAGTGTAGCAACCCGAGATCGTAGATAGTCGTAGCTAGCGTTTAACTTTTTAGCCCCTTCAAGAATTGTGGTATTTCGCGAGTCATACCACTCCTTCATGACATCGCATCTACTTTTCAGGTCTTCAGCCAATTTTTGGAGAACCGAATTCCTTTTATCTTGTTCTGCTTCAGCAGCTTTCAACCGTACATTCTCAGCCTTAAGAAAATCGATCTATGCTTGTTGGCGTTGGATTGTAGCTTGTTGTTCGCCAACAGTAGATTTTAACCTATCAATCTCCACCAGATGATTGATTTGATCATTCTTCGTAATCCGAATAAAATCAGTCTGTCTCTGAATACGGTCTACTGCAGCCTCATATTGAGAGAACAGGAAGTTATTCTTTTCTTCTTGAGTCATTTTCGAGAAGATCCTTTGACGTTCACCACTAGGTTGAGAAGTGGTTGCTTTGATTGCAGCAGCCATGGATCGTTGTGGAATAACCTGCAGAGATACAGTTTGAGCTGCAGGAGGTGAAGATACCACAGGTGGTTCTTGAACAGGTGTTTGTGGCACAGATCCTTGGGAGGAGGTACTTAAGTATCTTCGAGATTTCTTCTTTTTCTGATGTTCTGCAGACTTTTCTGCTTTCCTTTTTCTTGCAAGTTCCGCTTCAGAATCAGAAGGAATGTATTCCGGATCATCTTCTTGTCTGATCTTCCTTAATCTCTTTACACCGCGTTCATCTAGATACATCTCGTATCCAGGTTCGATCAGATGATCATCGGAAGAATCAGAATCAGCCTCATCATCACCACCGGCTGATATATCACCGGCTGACACTCCCCCTGCCGATGTGCCACCAGTAGTTCCAACACTTGATGCACCTACGGCACCTGCATCACCACCATCATCACCTTCATCATCACTATCACTCCCCGAACTCTCCGAATCAACCGGATCTGGACCAAACTTTTCACTCATTCTCCTTTTCAACTCAGGTTCTTCATCATCTGGTTCACTATCGTTGTGACGCCATTTGTTCTCTTCAGGAGCAACGTATGCAGTATCACCCAGAGCACCAAACAACTTTCTTGAAGGATTTCTTTCCGTGTATCTTTTGTGCGCAAGATTCTCAATAATCCTTAAAGAATTGAAGTTCATTGCCTCGATCTTCAGAACATTATTGTCGGCTTTAGGAAGATCTGGATGTTGAACATTCATAACCATTTGAAGGAATCGAGGATATATCCAGAACTTGTTCCCAATTGTTCTGTTCCTCCCAGTTCTTGTCAAGTTTTCTTTCATGTTCCCAAAGATGTACCTTGAGATGCTAAACGATTTGTTTAGCACCAAGGCCACCATCAAACCGACTAGATCGTTGCCAGCCATGTCATAACCGGCATGTCTATTGCTGAGGCACTGGATGAGAATGTGTAGCAGAAATTTGTATCGTAACGGCAGATCACCTTTATTGATTTGCGCGCAAAAGATGTCTCCGGTACATTTCATGCGTAGCAAGCAGCCTCGCGTACACACAATCGGAACAGAATCTGGAGCATCCGGACTATCTTGTAATTGAAGAACTTCATTCATAATATCCGGAGATACGATCACATCCATATTGTTCACACGTCCTCTGATAATGTCTTTTCCATCTATCTGCACAATGTTCGCTGAATCCCAGAACGCCTTGATAAGTGACTTGTACACAGGCGTCGAGAATGTAACGGCATAGTTTATACGAGATTCCTTGATCCACCTAGTGATTTCTTTCAATTCATCAAGTTTTTCATCCGGATCCAAGTAGGCAATCTGATTATGGCGTTTTTCGGACATTATCTCCTCCTCAGTTTTGTTTTCCTTCTTTGTTGTCGGCTTCCTTTTTCCTTCTTTCGGTGCCATCTGCACTTTGAAAACGTCCACAATAAGCAATAATCACTTACATATGCATATAGACATGTATGGATACAAGTTCATGTATCCACTTGACAGGTTAACTGTCAAACCATGTCTACTGTGAACACATTGCCAACTGTGAAATTTTCTAAGGCATGGACGACGAAACAGGATTCACTCGACGGAACAGAAGTGGGCTCGACGAAACAGAGATATACAGTTGACCAGTTCTAATTCGTTGACCCTTCTGCGTTTCGTCGATTAGGTCTTCGACGAAACAGAGATAAGTTTGATGAAACAGAATTTGGTGGTTGACCAGATCTGATTCGTTGATTATTCTGTTTCGTCAAATATGTCTTCGACGAAACAGAAGGATGTTTGACCATTTCTGTTTCGTTGACCCTTCCGATTCGCCGACAGTCTGTTTCGCCGATTATCTAATTCGCCAACTATCTGATTGTTCGGAGTTAGGGTTTTGAAATTTTGGGCGTTTCGCCATATGGGGATTAAAACATGAACAGATCATCATAACTTATAAACGGTTACTTGTTTAACCCAACCAAACTAAAGATTATGCCCAAAAACTGATAGATATGTGATTTTTGGCAAAAGTCCGTTCAAAATGTTAAACCCACCACAAACATCAATCCCCTGTTTTTCAATACAAACCCAACCCCGAATCAGAGACAAAACAAAGAAAACAGGTTCAAATAAGGTCTCCGATGGTTTCCGATAAAAACCGACGGTGCAAAATACTAAAAATATAACCATGAACAAGATTGCACCTTTGAATTTTGTGAGATTTTGATGAAAATCGGATGATATGAGTGATTTTGAGGGAAACCGTAGATATGGTGTTTTGAGTGTTTGGAGAGAAGATGAACAGTTGTAAACTCAAGTAATTTGAAAAAGTAACCAACTATTCTGACATGTTGGACTTTTATACACCGACCCACTTTTTCGGCGAAACAGATCTCGACGAAACGCAAACATGGGCTTCGACGAAACAGAATCTGGGCCTGGTCCTGGGCCTGTCAATTTAGCCCATGACGAAACAGACTTGGGCTACCCGTTTCGTCATCACCTCGGCGAAACGGTTTGTTTCGTCGAACACCAAAACATGTTTGACCAAGGCTGACCAAAGTTAAACATTGACTTTGACCAGAGTCTGTTTCGTCGAAAGGAATCTATTTCGTCGACTATATTTTGATTCGTCAACATCCTTTTCAAAAACACCAAGGCATGAAAAATTTTGCATACTGAACACAGGTTTTAGCAATTTACCAATTTGACATTCAGTTTGAGTTTTCAAATACAAGGACGTTTTATGAAGTAGGTTTCAGGCTTCCGGTCATAAACACCAAGCAACAACTTTGGCATAATCAAAACCAAACTTTACACACTACACTACAAGCAAATTTAAACGCGAAAAACTAAACCAAATGCAATCTGAAAAGATAAACAACTGTACAAGTGCAACTTTTGCGAGTTTCAAGGATAAGGAATCATACCAGCTTACGGTCTTAGTCAACATGATTTGATTTCTGCTTAAAGTTCTTGATAAGTATACTACCTCGATTATCGGTATTGTTGTCCACATAAACTCATGCTTATCAAACGTAATCACACTTAGGAGATACGCTTTACGGTAAGGATTATACTTACAAGTCGATGTGAATCCACTTCACGACACATTCCCGTATCAAGGTATGCACGAGAATTCATCTTACCGGTGAGTATACCGATTATCATCTGTTTGACCGTATAAGATGTGAGATACTCACTTATTTTGATTGAAAACAAGCCCTATCTGATAGAATCACTTATTGATGGGGAACTTGATTTTCGATGCATGAGGGCACATGAGCAAGTCCGTGAACAGGTCAGTACTTTCGTACAGCAGAGAGACGAACTTGACTCCCGGATAAATGTGATATATAATCACTTGTTTTGATGGACATGTGATTGTTGATCACTTATTGAGGTCGAATGCAATATGTACACGTATGTATAGCATCATGGAAGATCTAGACTTGCGTCCCCGTTATTTTTCGGTAAAAGATACAACCATGATACCCAGATGATAAGCAGCATAAAGACCGAATATCTCAGAACCTCGGCAATCCATCAAACCAAATTTCGGTACCAAGACCATATGCCAATGAATGGTTCCCACCTGACTTGAAGTCTGTTAGGTTTGTATCATCCTGCACATTTTAGTTTGATTGTGAGCCTACCGATACATCGTTAGAAGAGATACTTATCATTTGTTTAACGTTTTTAACCATGTTGACCGACCACACCAGTGAATATCATCACCTTCCTTTTTCCAAGAAACTCATTTTTGGGTTTTCTATTTTTTTTTTTTGATTTTTTTTTATTTTTCCAAACGAAAAGACAGAACATAAAGACATCGTTTTGGATTTTTGAATTTTTCTAATGTTTTTGTAAACGAAAAGACAGAACATAAAGACATCTTTTTGGATTTTTGAATTTTTCTAATGTTTTTGTATTTTCTTGAAATTTTTCTCCCCCTAAAATGCTAAAAGATTACGAAAGTGAAAATCTTTTTGTATTTTTCGAATTTTGAAAGAAAATATTTACAAAAACGATTAGCCAAAGAGGTTTACTCGGGTATCACCTTAATGCCATTGACCAAAAGTAGATAATCAAACCGTGATTTATCAAATGCTTTTGTAAACAGGTCGGCACGTTGGTGATCGGTGGGGATATGAACAACATTGATTAACCTTTTATCAAAACAATCACGTATGAAGTGATATTTAATTTCGATGTGTTTGGTCTTGGAATGCTACACAGGATTTCTAGTGATCTGTAAGGCAGCATTGTTATCAACAAAAATAGGAGTAGATAGGAATTCAAAACCGTAGTCGCGCATTTGTTGTTGTATCCACAAGACTTGGGAGCAACAACTGGAGGCAGCAATGTATTCTGCTTCACAAGTTGATGTAGCAACACATGTTTGCTTCTTGCACTGCCACGTAACTCGGCAATTTCCTAAGAACTGACATCCTGCTGTTGTGGATTACCGTCAATTTTGCAACCACCGAAATCAGAATCACTGTATGCAGTCAAGTCAAAGCTATCATCCCTAGGGTACCAAAGACCGGTGTTTGGGCATCCCTTCAAATAGCGAAAAATCCTTTTAACAGCTGACAGATGAGAGGCCTTCGGGTTGGCTTGATATCATGCAAGCAGGCACATTGGATACATGATGTCAGGCCTCGAAGCAGTGAGATACATGAGAGATCCGATCATGGCGCGATAGTATGAAGAGTTGATGCTTTCACCCTTCAAATCCGGAGTAATCCCGTGATTCTGCGGAAGTGGGGTACCAATGGGCGTTGCTTCTGACATCTGGAACCGGCTCAAGATGTCACCAACATATTTAGTCTGATGGACAAATATCCCAGACTCGGTTTGTTTGTTGAACTTGTAGGCCCAAAAAGAAAGTCATCTCCCCCATAGCGCTCATTTCGAATTTTTCCTGCATAATACGTTCGAATTGCCTGCACAAAGAGTCATTAGTAGAACCAAATATGATATCATCAACGTATACCTGTACCAACAGAAGATCTCCATCTTGTTCCTTGATAAAGAGAGTGCAATCGATAAGACCTCATCGAAATCCATTCTCCGGAAGATAGTTGGATAAGGTTGCGTACCAAGCCCTAGGTGCTTGATGTAAACCATAAAGAGCTTTGTTGAGCAACCAGACCAGATCGGGGTGAATTGGATCTTCAAAACCTGGAGGCTGTTCGATGTACACCTCTTCTTGAACTATCCCATGAAGAAAGGCACTTTTGACATCCATCTGGTAGACTTTGAATCCTTTAAAAGAAGCATAAGCAAGAAAGATCCGAATAGCTTCCAGAAGTGCAACTGGTGCATAAACTTCATTGTAGTCAATCCCCTCAATCTGCCGAAAACCTTGTACAACCAGTCTCGCTTTGTTGCGAATAACTACTCCACGATCGTCCTTCTTGCATTTAAAAACCCAACGAGTGCCAATTTTCTTGTAATTCTCCGGTCTTTCAACAAGCTTGCAAACACCAAGCTTTTGAAATTGCTGCAGTTCATCCTGCATGGCTTTAACCCAAGCATTATCTTTTAAGGCTTCTTTCCAAGATTTTGGCTCTTCTTGTGAAACGTAACACGCGAAGGACCAATCATTTTGAAGACCAGATTCTCTGATGGCTGAATATAAACCAGCATTCTGGTTGTTTCTCAGCTGATTACGCGTCTGCACACCGTGATGGACATCTCCTATAATATTCTGCTGGGGATGGGTATCATGAATCCTCATTTCAGGATTTTCAGAAACACTAGCATTGATACCCAAATTGTTAAGATTAAGATCAACAACCAACTCCACATCGGGAATGTGTGTAGAGGTGGATGCATTCCCTTCTGCAGTATCTACATTCTGCACATGAGGCGTATTAACAGAGGCACCTTGAACAGGAGCAACTGCAGCTGAAGATCCTTCTGCTGCATCATGATATTCATCATCTTCCGAAGACTCATTGTAATCAGCAGCATCTTCAAATACCTCATTTTGTACCGTATTGTTAACCGATGAAGAACCTTGTGGGTCAACAATAACAGGTCGAACCAATGGCGAGTCAGCAGCGTTGTCACTTTCAAATAACATTCTAACAGCTGCTAATTCTTCGTCAAAGGTCGGCAGATTAAAGGAGTCAAACAATCCATCGTAATCGAACATCCAAGGATCACCCGGAGCCCTAACAGGACTTGTGTATCTTTGAACCCTTACTTCACTCCATAGTTCAATCTTTTTGGTTGCCAGATTCCATACACGAAAATTTGGAGTTGCATATCCAAGGAAGAAACCATCGATAGCTTTCGCGCCAAACTTTCCATCCGGCTCAATCATATTACATGGAGCGGCAAACGGTTCTAAGTAAGAAAGATCTGGTTTCCTTTTCTGTAGAAGTTCTAAACAAGTTTTGCCATGTCTCTTAACTGTAAGAACTCGGTTTAAAGTGTAGCACGCAGTCGACCCCTTTGTCCCGGCCATTGTAGCACGTGTGTCGCCCAGGGCATAAGGGGACAGCCTCCCCCCAGAATTGAATAGAGAGTTCCGACTCTACCAGCATTGTTCTTGCAGTTTCAATAATCGTCCGATTCTTCATCTCAGCGACGCCGTTTTGTTGTGGAGTGTAACGAGAACTGTATTCATGCAGAATGCCCTTTGAAGTACAGAACTCATCCATCACATGATTCTTGAACTCCGTTCCATTGTCGCTTCTGATCCTTTTAACTTTCAACGTGTAGAGATTCTCCAACATTGTAAGAAGATCTTTGAGGATGCCAGGAGTATCACTCTTGTGTGCCATGAAAGATACCCAAGAAAATCTAGAATAGTCGCCAGTAACCACCAGACAGTAAGCATCTCCAAAAGTTGTCTTGTGTTTCATCGGTCCAAACAGGTCCATATGAAGACGTTCGAGAGGCATGCTAACAGTATTGATTTTCTTCAATGGGTGAGACTTCTTTGTTTGCTTCCCTTTCTGATACGAAACACAGATATCTTGTAAGTGAAAACTTCTCACAGGCACACCATTCACAAGATTGTTTTTCACCAAATGGTTCATTTTCCTCAAGTGAATGTGCCCCATTCTCCTGTGCCAAGATATAGACTCCTTTTCTGTGGCTTTAGAGACAAAGCAAGTGACTTGTGCAGATGTTGTAATCGCTTGGCTCATATCAAGAATATAAAGATCATTAACTCTTGGAGCCGATAAGAGAATCCATTCTTTAGGAATCTTGAAGCCAGGTTTAAGCACATAACAACCGGCATCATCAAAATGCACGGTGAACTTTTTATCGCAGATTTGCGACACACTGAGAAGATTATGATCAATTTAACGAAAATAATTGATCTTATCGAAACACACAATAACATTGGAGATACTTCCCTCTCCAGTGATGTATCCGCCTTTGTCTCCTGCAAATGCGACATAGCCTCCTCTAATCTTTCTCACGTCATACAGAAGCCGTAAGTCGCCTGTCATGTGCCTGGATGCTCCACTATCAACAATCCAATGACTATTAATAGTTCCTCCTGGAACACCCTGCACATGTCGTTCAAAGAACAGTTGAGGATGGGGACCCAAGCCTTAGTGGTCTTGGGTCGTCCCTGAGCATCACGAAACGTGATCTCAATTTCTTGATCATTAAACACAACTGCTCCCCCTGAACTATCACTGTCACACCCCGACCACGTTAAAACAACAAACCGTGGCGGAAACGTCGGGGAGTGTTGCAACAGAATTATTGTTTCACAACCATGGTAACCAAATGTTTTGTTTTATTGAATTATTATGTAATGTACATTGTCTTTAAATTAAAACAAACAAACTACATATTGTTATGATTGTTTTTAAGTCACTAAGGCCTCGTCCAGGTCCTATGTGACACAAACTTCCTAGCAAGCATCATCAAGCAATATCACCTGAAACATATGTAAAAAGTAAAGTCAGCAAAGAAATTGCTGGCGAGTACATAGGTTTTGTGGGAGTATTGGATTCATGGCTCGTTTATATGTTGCAGTACCTCGTTAGACTACAAGAGTCAAAAATACAAACCTCGTTTTGAAAAGTGTATTGCAACATAATTAACCAACTCAAATCAAATTGGTTATAGTTTATAAAATCTCGTAGCCATGAGTCTTAACCCAAAAACATTTGTTTTAGTAAAATAATTTGGAAACACCTCGTAAAAGCTTGTTAATAAAACTCGTATGGTTTATATCGTTTCGAAAACCTCGTTGGGTGATATCGTTTCAAATCGTTTTCCCAAGTGCACTAAATAATGACACGGAATGTAATATGATAGAATCACTTATATATAAGAAGTACGAGCGGCGTATCTACCATGATTCTATCATACTACACCCATCCCATTATTTAATCACTACCCAAAACCAATCGTTTAATTCGTTTATCTTGTTTCAAATCGTGTATCTCGTTTCAAATCGTTTAACTCGACCCAAAATCGTATTCGTTTTAATAGTGAAAAATACTTTTGGTCGTCTCGTTAACAACATTCAAACCTTCGTGACTCGTTTAACTCGTTTCTCGTTTCGTATTAACAAACCACCAAAGGGTAAGTTAACAATCATCAGGTTCGGTCGTTACCTACATAACCCCCACACATAACCATGGGTGTAGTCTGATAACGGGATTTGTCGGATCCTATGGTACCATAACCTAATACTGGTCGGCTTGATCAGAGCTAATGAATGTCATTCGTTATGTAATTACAACCAACAAGTCTTGTTCACCTTATTGAAATCGTTATTAGTTTTGTATAAACCATCTTAATCGTTTTTGAAATCATCGTTTAAACCTTGAAAATCGTTTTGCACATATGTTTCACCCCAAAACAATTGAAAACAATAAAATAGGGGAACTATGTACTCACCTGAGATTGTAGGGTATCCTTGATTTTGTGAACTATCGATGCACGGGCAATCAAGGAATCAAGTGGTACCTAGTATCGGATCGCTAGATAAATAAAATCGACACCTAAATCGGGAGATAGGATGGAATGAGGTTCTATAAATCAAATGAGTAATTAAACTCATATGGTATGATTTAATAGTCCCAACATTCTGATTGGAAAGCCTACCTAAGTGCTTTTGACCCGTTTCGACCCATTATGGTAACATAAGCCACTATAATGCGTCGTTAGCGTAAAACTATGTTCGGACGGTAATCTATGTGCTATGCCAAGTCTTACATGCCCAATTATCCCTAAACATGTTACTAAATCAGATTACAAGTCAAAAATATGTTCACATAGTCAAATTACGGATTTTAGCTTCAAAAGGGCATTTTGGTCATTTCCTATGGGCATACAAGCTAACTAGCAAATGACTAACCGATCCTACGTGATCATAAGGTATAACCTCAGTGGTTATTCCCTATGCAACTATGATCACTAACTAAGCTTGGTCGGATCCAAAGATCGACCAAACGGGTCGGGTTCGAAAGGCTAAGCGGTTGTTTAGACCGCTTACCTTACGACCCTAAACAAGCACTAAACTAATAGTGTCGAGTTAGACATGTCAAAACATGTCTAACCTACTGATTTGGTATCAAAACAAAGCGTTTTGATACCCTAAAGTAGTTCCGTTGCAAAATGCGTGCTAAAACGCATTTTGACCGAAACTTTGACTCGACACTACAACTAGATAACGTGGTAATCAGCGGTTATAATCGCGAAGGATTATAACTATCGTGATCACAATCACGTGTCAAAGTTCAATTGAACTTTGACTTGACCAATTGATGGTCAAAACCGAAAGTCAAACACTGTTTGACTTTCTGCACTAAAAGAATGAAAGAAGGCTCACCCAAGTCCTTGCTATCTTTTCTACAAAGAAGACAAGTCCCAAATGCTTGAGAGAGAGCTCCAAAGCAGATGTGAAGAGAGGAATGAGAGAATGAGCAAAGAAATGAGTTGATGGAGCATGGTATTTATAGCAAGGCATGAAGAACAAGATCATGACAAGTGTTTGTGTAACCTCCAAGCAATGATCAAGGCCCTACAATTGTCACAAGCAGGTACAAAGCCTTGGAGAACACTTAAACTTGCTTAACACACCAAGAATTTACCAAAACAGCCCCTGAATTTGCAAACTGTTGCTGAAAATGAACATTCTGCCCAGATGAGGCACTCGCGTAGCGCTAGGGCATAGGCCTTAGGGCTCGCGCTACGCTAGCATGTATCAGGTTCAGCAAAGTTTCAAAATTGATAGAAATGGTCCCTGCACGTGTTTAAAGCCTTTTTCGATGCGTTTAAACCCCGTTAACCTCATTTCAAGGCTCTAAAATGAAGTTAAAGCATAGGGGACCTGAAATATGCTCGAAAACATCTCGGATGTCAGTTCGTTTGGTCGTACGATCGCGTTGTTCGGTTAATTACGACGGAAGTCGTAACGAACGCAAAAATCGACCCAAATTAAGCGACGAATGGAATTTTTGCATGGCGATCACTAAAATAAAAATATTTTAGTGTGTACAAAAATTTTGGATGTCCAGATGTGTCCAGAATGTAAGATATGCGCGAAAATGCAAACTTACGCCGTTTTTGACACTTTTAGTCCCTGTAAGATCATATAAGCATGTTTTCGCACACCGAACCTATCAAAGCTTATTTCTAAGCCATTTTTAGGTTATATATGGTATGTTTAACTTATGATCAAGTTCCGGACTGTTCGACACCATACGAATCGGTATAGTTTCGCAGTTTGACGCAAATAGTCCCTGCGATCGAATAAACTTGATTTCGGCATACCAAACCATCCACAACTTATTTCTAAGATATGTAAAGGTTATTTAAGGTATGTTAAGCCTATTTCACTATTCCGGAGTGTTTGTCGCATTAAACTGACTGCGTTTACACACCAGTTTGCGTATAACTTTCCAGAAAGCGATTTAGAGCTTGAAATCGAACGAGAATTGATATGTGAAAACGATACACATATTTATAAAATTTCCAAGTATGAAACACAAAATTTCATTGTTTTGGTATTTGTTCGATGGTCTTGGAGGCACAGATGTCACAGTCTCCCCTACTTCAGGAAATTTCGTCCCGAAATTTAATCAGAGGAAACTTGTGAGAGCTCGAAACATGAGGTCGGAAAGATAAGACAATACTGGTTGGGTTCTGAACTTCTAGTAACTTTAATAACATTATGCTTGCAGTGTAAGAGGGACACTTATATACAAGTATATGAAGTGTCATTGGTGCGTCCACCGTACCTCCATTACATTGTTCACATTCCGTCATTTTTGCCACTATCAGTTCTTACACATGATAAATCTTACTGTGGTTTCTGTGCACTGAATTCCATAATTATGTACGCGTCCATAATTACGTAATTCCTTGCATAGTCCCCGTAGTGTATTTGATAATGTGTAGGGAAGAACCAAATGAATGAACCTGTGATGAGCGTGACTAGACCATCATTGAGTCCTGTAGATCAATAAATGATCTTTTAAAACAGACTACCTAGAAGTCTTTCCAGCTATATCACATTTCATTCCTGACCAGATGTTGAATCAATCTTTAAATAGACCACTCAAGGGGTCTTTTTCGAAATATGAAATGGCACTTATATAATCCAAGGGTCTTAACTACCACGTAGAAGCCCGTTAAGGATTTAAGGTAGTACCTTTGAATATCCTACTATGAATCCCTCATATGAAGATATGGGAGATTCTATGAGGATTTCGAAAACAAATCGGATCGCACAAAACACAAAGGAGAACACATAAGCACATAATCACAAAATCGCATAATTGATTAATTCGACCTTTAATTTGTTATCTTTGGACCAGGGTATTTAAAGTACGCCAGGAATCCAATCCGTGGATTTCATTTGGCACTTTAAATATTTCCAAAAGTTTAACCATGAAGATAGGAAGATCTTTAATAGGAATTCGGTTCTCGATGGTAAGCTTATCAAGCTTACGATAATAGATACACATACATAAAGATCCATCTTTCCTTTTCACAAAGAGGGCAGGAGCTCCCCAAGGTGAAAAAGCTCGGACAGATGAATCCTTTTCTCAAATAACAATGGGTTTTTAAAAGAAATGAGCTTTTAAGGTTCTAGGGAAGATCACAAGTGATCATGGAAATGACAGAACCACATAGCAGTTTGTCTTTGTGTTGACATTACAAGGTTGCTTCAAACATTCATGCAATTGCAATAGTTTAAAATAAAACCACAAATTTTATTTATAAAACAACCGCATTGTCTGTTTAAATGTTTAAAAGATAACAACCAGAAGGAATACAAAATACTAATTGTTTAAAGCTGCATCATCGATCGCCTCGTTGATGTTAAACACTCGTCCACGAGCGGGATTTACATTCACGTTCGCGTTCGGATTTGGATTGACATTCGCATTCGCATTCGCATTCGCGTTTACCAATCTTGGGCAATTGTTGCGGAAATGACCCATTTCTCCGCAATTGAAACACGAACCAGGTGGGAATCTTGCAGCATTCCCTTGAGCTTGTGCTGGAACCTGGGCAGCCTGATTTTGACCAAAATGACAAGTATTGGCCAAATGCCCAAGCCTACCACACGTAGCACACTGTTTACAGGCCTGTTGGGCAACATGGTGACCATTACATCGAGTGCAGTGAGGTGCGGTACCAGCATATGCTTTCTTTGCAGGAGGTTGAGTCGGTGGGTTCTGAGCGTTCTGAGCAGTTTGATTGGTGACAGCGAAGTTTTGGGAAGCCTTGCGCTTCTTTGACTTCTTTGATGCCTCATCCTGCTTCTCACCCTTACCCTTGTCAGAATCGGTTGCTTTCTTTTTATCACCCTTGCGGGTGAGTTTACCCTTCCTGACTTGAGATTCAGTCAGGGTAGCAGACAACTCGATCGCTTGACGAACGGTAGTAGGATTAACGCCAGTCAGGATGTCCTGAATGGAGTCGGGTAAACCATCGATATACCTCTCGATTGCCTTATCTAACGGGGTAACCATCGTGGGACACAACAAACTAAGCTCCTCAAATCGATCCGTGTAAGCACGGTGTTCTCCCCCGACTTGTTTCAAATCGTCAAATTCTCATTCCAACACTCGAATCTCGTGTCGGGGACAGAACTCTCTCATCATGAGAGCTCGGAGCTCATCCCAAGTCTGTGCTAGTGCCACTTCGGCACCCCTATCACGCATCACTCCGTTCCACCATGTAAGAGCTCGCTTCTCAAATACGCTTGAAGCAAACTCAACTTTGCGCGCATTCGGACACTGCACATGTCTGAATGTGCTCTCGATACTTTCAAACCATTGCAGGAGTGCGGTTGCTCCTTGTGACCCAGAAAACTTAAGCGGCTTCGCAGAATTGAAATTCTTGAAATTACACGGTGCATTGTTGTTGTTATTATTGTTATTGTATAGCTCGTGGATTTGGGTCACAATGCCTGGAAGCACAGCAGCCATTTGTTGAGAGACAAGGGCTGCGAGTTCCTCAGCAGTATAAGTTCGAGCATCGGTTTGAGTATTGCGTCGTGGAGGCATTGTCTAAAAAAGGAAACATGGGAAACGCGTGAGGTTGACAATTGGAGGAACAAAAGAGGTATTGAAAATATCGACACCACACAAGGAAGGCGATCATTTGTTCGTTACCTTGAACAAACAAACGACACGCAGTGACAAATCAAAGTAAATAGGTCATAATAATGTATCACCGAAGACATGCTCGCCTATAAGTGAACACTCACCCCAAGAGTTCCCAGGTAAGAGTGACTGGTCCGATAATGCGGATTTGTACGAACACTCTAGCCTTAGACAGAAAACTCAGGGTACAGGCATTCACTCTTCCAGTTTGCACGTGTTCACATTATTTAAACCCAAACTTTGACGAGATTTTGAAAACTCGAAAGGCACAAAGCCAAAGATGAATCAGACTGGAAGGGTTCAAAACCTTATAATAGAAGGTTCAAAACCTAGTAATCAATCATCTAAGGATAGATGATTAATTTTCGAAGCGGATTCGTTATTGTGTTCTTGTTATGGTTATCACCTAAGGATAGGTGACGGTATTGTTTTAAAATTTCTAAACACAAGTAAACTTGTGTTAGGGTCCTAAAGTTATAGTCTAGGTCAAAGCAATGCTAATAACCTAATTCCCTATAACCATTGGCTCTGATACCAACTTTTCTGTCACACCCCGACCACGTTAAAACAACAAACCGTGGCGGAAACGTCGGGGAGTGTTGCAACAGAATTATTGTTTCACAACCATGGTAACCAAATGTTTTGTTTTATTGAATTATTATGTAATGTACATTGTCTTTAAATTAAAACAAACAAACTACATATTGTTATGACTGTTTTTAAGTCACTAAGGCCTCGTCCAGGTCCTATGTGACACAAACTTCCTAGCAAGCATCATCAAGCAATATCACCTGAAACATATGTAAAAAGTAAAGTAAGCAAAGAAATTGCTGGCGAGTACATAGGTTTTGTGGGAGTATTGGATTCATGGCTCGTTTATATGTTGCAGTACCTCGTTAGACTACAAGAGTCAAAAATACAAACCTCGTTTTGAAAAGTGTATTGCAACATAATTAACCAACTCAAATCAAATTGGTTATAGTTTATAAAATCTCGTAGCCATGAGTCTTCACCCAAAAACATTTGTTTTAGTAAAATAATTTGGAAACACCTCGTAAAAGCTTGTTAATAAAACTCGTATGGTTTATATCGTTTCGAAAACCTCGTTGTGTGATATCGTTTCAAATCGTTTTCCCAAGTGCACTAAATAATGACACGAAATGTAATATGATAGAATCACTTATATATAAGAAGTACCAGCGGCGTATCTACCATGATTCTATCATACTACACCCATCCCATTATTTAATCACTACCCAAAACCAATCGTTTAATTCGTTTATCTTGTTTCAAATCGTGTATCTCGTTTCAAATCGTTTAACTCGACCCAAAATCGTATTCGTTTTAATAGTGAAAAATACTTTTGGTCGTCTCGTTAACAACATTCAAACCTTCGTGACTCGTTTAACTCGTTTCTCGTTTCGTATTAACAAACCACCAAAGGGTAAGTTAACAATCATCAGGTTCGGTCGTTACCTACATAACCCCCACACATAACCATGGGTGTAGTCTGATAACGGGATTTGTCGGATCCTATGGTACCATAACCTAATACTGGTCGGCTTGATCAGAGCTAATGAATGTCATTCGTTATGTAATTACAACCAACAAGTCTTGTTCACCTTATTGAAATCGTTATTAGTTTTGTATAAACCATCTTAATCGTTTTTGAAATCATCGTTTAAACCTTGAAAATCGTTTTGCACATATGTTTCACCCCAAAACAATTGAAAACAATAAAATAGGGGAACTATGTACTCACCTGAGATTGTAGGGTATCCTTGATTTTGTGAACTATCGATGCACGGGCAATCAAGGAATCAAGTGGTACCTAGTATCGGATCGCTAGATAAATAAAATCGACACCTAAATCGGGAGATAGGATGGAATGAGGTTCTATAAATCAAATGAGTAATTAAACTCATATGGTATGATTTAATAGTCCCAACATTCTGATTGGAAAGCCTACCTAAGTGCTTTTGACCCGTTTCGACCCATTATGGTAACATAAGCCACTATAATGCGTCGTTGGCGTAAAACTATGTTCGGACGGTAATCTATGTGCTATGCCAAGTCTTACATGCCCAATTATCCCTAAACATGTTACTAAATCAGATTACAAGTCAAAAATATGTTCACATAGTCAAATTACGGATTTTAGCTTCAAAAGGGCATTTTGGTCATTTCCTATGGGCATACAAGCTAACTAGCAAATGACTAACCGATCCTACGTGATCATAAGGTATAACCTCAGTGGTTATTCCCTATGCAACTATGATCACTAACTAAGCTTGGTCGGATCCAAAGATCGACCAAACGGGTCGGGTTCGAAAGGCTAAGCGGTTGTTTAGACCGCTTACCTTACGACCCTAAACAAGCACTAAACTAATAGTGTCGAGTTAGACATGTCAAAACATGTCTAACCTACTGATTTGGTATCAAAACAAAGCGTTTTGATACCCTAAAGTAGTTCCGTTGCAAAATGCGTGCTAAAACGCATTTTGACCGAAACTTTGACTCGACACTACAACTAGATAACGTGGTAATCAGCGGTTATAATCGCGAAGGATTATAACTATCGTGATCACAATCACGTGTCAAAGTTCAATTGAACTTTGACTTGACCAATTGATGGTCAAAACCGAAAGTCAAACACTGTTTGACTTTCTGCACTACATAAGGAAAAAGCAACTAAAAGAATGAAAGAAGGCTCACCCAAGTCCTTGCTATCTTTTCTACAAAGAAGACAAGTCCCAAATGCTTGAGAGAGAGCTCCAAAGCAGATGTGAAGAGAGGAATGAGAGAATGAGCAAAGAAATGAGTTGATGGAGCATGGTATTTATAGCAAGGCATGAAGAACAAGATCATGACAAGTGTTTGTGTAACCTCCAAGCAATGATCAAGGCCCTACAATTGTCACAAGCAGGTACAAAGCCTTGGAGAACACTTAAACTTGCTTAACACACCAAGAATTTACCAAAACAGCCCCTGAATTTGCAACCTGTTGCTGAAAATGAACATTCTGCCCAGATGAGGCACTCGCGTAGCGCTAGGGCATAGGCCTTAGGGCTCGCGCTACGCTAGCATGTATCAGGTTCAGCAAAGTTTCAAAATTGATAGAAATGGTCCCTGCACGTGTTTAAAGCCTTTTTCGATGCGTTTAAACCCCGTTAACCTCATTTCAAGGCTCTAAAATGAAGTTAAAGCATAGGGGACCTGAAATATGCTCGAAAACATCTCGGATGTCAGTTCGTTTGGTCGTACGATCGCGTTGTTCGGTTAATTACGACGGAAGTCGTAACGAACGCAAAAATCGACCCAAATTAAGCGACGAATGGAATTTTTGCATGGCGATCACTAAAATAAAAATATTTTAGTGTGTACAAAAATTTTGGATGTCCAGATGTGTCCAGAACGTAAGATATGCGCGAAAATGCAAACTTACGCCGTTTTTGACACTTTTAGTCCCTGTAAGATCATATAAGCATGTTTTCGCACACCGAACCTATCAAAGCTTATTTCTAAGCCATTTTTAGGTCATATATGGTATGTTTAACTTATGATCAAGTTCCGGACTGTTCGGCACCATACGAATCAGTATAGTTTCGCAGTTTGACGCAAATAGTCCCTGCGATCGAATAAACTTGATTTCGGCATACCAAACCATCCACAACTTATTTCTAAGTTATGTAAAGGTTATTTAAGGTATGTTAAGCCTATTTCACTATTCCGGAGTGTTTGTCGCATTAAACTGACTGCGTTTACACACCAGTTTGCGTATAACTTTCCAGAAAGCGATTTAGAGCTTGAAATCGAACGAGAATTGATATGTGCAAACGATACACATATTTATAAAATTTCCAAGTATGAAACACAAAATTTCATTGTTTTGGTATTTGTTCGATGGTCTTGGAGGCACAGATGTCACAATCACCCGTCTTAGGTTTCCAAGTTTGTTTTTGCCTACCAGATTGAGTGTTGTAAACAGCTTTTGAAGCTTCTGGTTTTACTGGTTGTGAAACACTTGGTCCCCCTTTTACTGTTTTAACTTCAGATTTTAAGGCTTTTTCAACAGTTTTTATGTTCTTACGTCGTTGTTTCATTTCTTGTTCTTTGAGTGTTCGTTTATCATGTTTTGGTGAAACTGAACGAAGTTGAGGGTGAATCTTTTCAGGTGGTGCCTTCTCAACAAATTTATCCTTTGGAGCGTTAGGGCAATTTTTAATGATATGCCCAAACTTCCCACATTTAAAACATGTTCTCCTTTCCACAAACTTAGGAGAATTAGATTGACCAACAGATGTCGAATTCGTAGAACCTGAGGTACTTGCCTTTTCATCACACCCGTTTGTGTGTTGGGTGTAATTGTTATCACTATTACGTTTTAAAATCGTGACTTGTTGTAAAAAATCGGTGTTTGATTTGTTTTCAAAAGTCTTAATTTTATCTGTACCCTTTGATGCTACGAATTTAACATCTTTTGCTTTCTTTTGATAACGAGCCCCTTTTGTTTCAGATTTTGATTGAGTGACATTAGGCTTTTGAGCTCGCCTTTCTGGTTGTTTACCCTTAGAAGCAATAGGTTGTTGTTTTGTTGGTGGTTTTTGATTTCCAAATTGTTTTCTAATTTCAGCCTTAGGAACTGGATCACATTGAGTTACAACAACTCCTGGGAGTGTTTTTCCCAAAAACTTGTTGGTGTTATCTTCAAAAACTTTATCAATCAAAGATGGATTGACATTTTTAATTGGAAAATCATGGTCTGAATAGATTCTTGAATCGCCAACCAAAGTGTACAACACATTACTGATCTTAATGGTAGACAAAGATGTCTTGTAATTCTTGACAGGATCTATCACTTGTTTAACCACAGGAGTATCAGGATTACAAAGAATATGATGTTCAAGTGGAATACTCGTTTCATCTTGTTGAGTGATTTATCCCGATCACTTACATCTGTTTCTGATTCATCATCATCTGACGACTCATAGTCCTCAATGATCGGAGGACATTGTTTTGTACATGTCGAGGCTTCTGGTTGCTCAGATGATGTGTTTGAAGAACTGTCCGGTTTGAACCCTAGGCCAGTGGAAAATTCTTCATAATCAAGAGGCACACTGGGTTCATACCGTGGCATATCTTCTTCATCAGGCATTTTGGTATAGTTACGTCTCAAAGGGGGCGGACATTTCTCATACCCTACGCCTTTCTTGTTTCCCTTCAGTTGTTGAACATCAATGATGTGATCAAGCACAAATCTGGGGTTAGAATAACTTTCCAACTTTTGCTTGATAGCATCATGCTCGCATTTGGCTATGGCTAGTTCCTTTTTGGTTTCCTCAACAATATTTATGTAATCGTTTATGCTAACTTGTTTGTGATAAACCACTTTGTTAACTTCGGAAACACTTTTCTTTAGGGTTTCAATTACAGATTTAAATTCTTTTTCGTTTCGAACTAAAGCCATATTAGCCTCTTTGCACTTTGATAGTTCAATAACCAAACTTTGGTTATGACTATGAAGCTTTTCTGATTCAAGCTTCATATCTGCATAAGATTTACAAACACTAGGAGCAAGAGTTTCAGAATTTACCTGACTCGAAGAGGCTGAGACATTTGCCATAAAGGCAGTTTGAAAAGAAAAAGATCCATCTTCAGAAAAGAACTTCTCCATTTCCCTAGATGCAGCAGCAGCCTTCTTGATCAGAACTGATTTCTAACATTTTAACTCCTCAGCTTCATTTAACAAGTCTTCAACATCAGAACTTGCTTCCTCCTTCACATCAGACTCAGATTCAGAGTGATTATCCCCAGAAATAGAACCTTCTTCATCAGAACTCCCAGAATAACCAGAACTGTCGTCACTTTCAGAAAACTCTTCCTTATAAACATGCTTAATGTGATTGATGATCTTTGCATAACATGCTGTTCCTCCTCCTTGATCACCTTCCCCAAACTGTACAGACCAGTCAGGTCCTTCATCAGCTTGAACTGTCAATGCTCGATTGGAATTTGATGGTCCAGACTGGTTCTGATTGTTATTCACTTCTACAATCCTCCTTTCACGATTCTCTTGCTGGGCATTGACATTTGAAGTACTTGTCTGGTTTCTGAATGGGTTATGATTGCCCTGTTTGGTTGGTCAGGTGCACTCACGTTTGAAATGCCCCTTCTCGCCACAATTGAAACATGTGACAGCATTTATATCAAACCCGTACTTCGTATCCTTTTTCCCTTCCAACGAAGTTCTTCCGGTTCAAGCCATAAAGTCTTTTGCCCTTCTAACTGCAATAGCAAAAGCCCATTTAATATCCATTAACTCCATCTCATCCCTGTCGATCTGTTGATAATCTTCATTGGTCATATTGATGTTTCCAATTTGACCTGCCACCAACCCGCAATAAGCACTGACCATTGTATTAATGAGTTCCATATGCTCCTTTGCTACTTCAATGCTAACTTGTGAGAGGTTTGAAGTATCGACTCTGACCGTGTTAGGATTGAGGGGTGGAGGATTGTTGGCATAATGAGCTTGATGTTGTGGTTGTGACTGTGGTGTGGGTATTGATTTGTGAAAGATAGGTGCTTTGATCAAACTGTGGTTGAGCAGTGGTAACTTGAGGTGTAGGAATGGTTTGTGAAAGATAAGCACTTTGATCCCACTATGGTTGTGCTTGATTGAACTGTTGAAACGGAGAAGAGTTTGTATTGGATACAAACGCCGTTTGAAGCTTCGGTTGTTGAACGGAACTAGAACTAGCTGAAGGACCAAAACCAGGCAAATACATTTATGTATTTTGAGGAGGTGCAGATGCAATCCTTTTAGCCTTCCTAATTTCTTCTTCATTCTTGTGTTCTAACTTCTGAATGAATTCATAGAGACTGGCATTGGCTGCACCCAGTGCACTCGTATGTTTCAGAAGCTCAATGAATGGACTCCACTTAGGAGGTAGAGCATCAGCAAACCGAGCAATCATTTCCTGATGGGTAGCATTAACATTGTAAGAACTCATTTCACTAATCAAATGATAGAAACGTGAAGTCATATCATTTAGGGTTTCATTTTCCAAGAACTGAAATGATTCAAACTCTTTCTTTAACAGATCATGGCGAGTCTTCCTAGAAGCTGCATTCCCTTCTCCTCTCGCCACCAATGCATCCCATAGACTTTTCGTGGTCTTACAATACCCAAATTGATGATAGATTTCTTTGTGAAGCGCTTGTGTATGTATGGCAAACGCCTTTTTCTCCAAGTCATAAGCTTTCTTATCATCCTCAAGCATATTAGCATAACCTGCTGAAGTTGATGTTGCTGTTTCGAGGGCAGGGTTGACCGCATTAATGAAACACGTCCAAAGTTCGGTGCTTTGCCCTTGAACATAGGTATGGAAACGTCCCTTCCATGATGGATAATCATTCATGTGATTTAACTTTGGCGGGCGATTGTTGCTACCCGTCTCACTCTCGCTCAACAAGAGATTTTGAATACTTTGGTTTTGATTTGATACCAAGGCCCATTGGCTTGCACTTATGGATTGTTGTTGTTGAGGTATGGAGTTTGCTAAGTAAGAGGCCATAGATGTCTGATTTGAACTTTGACCTAGTCGTGGGTCCGTACTCCAGTCCCATGGACTTGTGCAACTCATTTTTGATGTATACTTGTAGAATACCTGATCAAACACTTGAAAACACAATGTTATGATAGACTTGCAATCCTTCTGTTGAAAAATGACAACACTTACGACGAAACACTTTCTACGAAACAGATTTGTTTTGACGAAATGACTGATGACGAAACAGATTCTGTTTCGTCGAAGTAGTATGGCGAAACAGATTCCTGATTCGTCGAAGGGACCTTTGGCAAAACAAACTTTGATTCGTCGAAGGGACCTTTGGCGAAATGCTTTTGATATGTCGAAGGGATCTTTGGCGAAACACTTTTATGTTTTGTCGAAGAGACCTTTGGCGAAACACTTTTTGTTTCGTTGAGTTCTGTTTCGTTGAATGTTCGATTCGTCGAGGTCTGATTCGTCAAAAAGGTTGTCAGGGGTTGGTAAAGTAGGTGAATTGTTTATACCCAAGCTGTCAACTCACACACGACTTTTAACCCATGCTTTTACCAACTTAAGGTATGGTGGATAAAAGCTTAAACCTTTACAATTTTCAAAGCAACAAACAACCTTATCTGTTTGAATGATAAGATCAAAAAGTGTACTTTTTCAAGAACACTTTGAATATGGTTTGAAGTTTTGAAGAACACTTGAACAACCGGTGAACTTGATAATTTCCGAACACAAACTTTTGTCTAAAACTTTCAACAAAAACCAACTGTTTGCATGTAAACACTTAAACAAGCATGGTTTTAGGTAAAACTCTTAACAAACAAACAACATCCACTGATTTTTAAAGTCCTTTTTCCAGAAAATACTAAGTTTTATGAACAAATTTCTGTGAAAAACACACAAGCACTTGTCAACCAACCGAACTATGCTTGATTTTAAACAAGGATAAGAGCCACTGCTCTGATACCACTTGTAGGTCCCGAAATCGGAGGATCGATTTTCACTACCAAAGCCTTGTTTATAACAAACAAAGTTAAGTGTGCGGAATCCACTTAACTAAGCCAAATCAAACATAGAACAAAGTACACACAATGGTTAACCAAAGAAACACACTCGTTTGATTAACTGGATGAAAATGCACAACTGATACAAACATAGTTTACAGACTTGCAGGGTATTCTCTCATCTCTAACCTCTAATTGTGACAGAATGTGCCTATTTGTAGCAGATGGGCTAAGATCTCGACGAAACAAGTCTTGGGCAGATGAAATAGAATAAAGCCCAAGAATTAAGCCCATCAGATGATGAAACAGATCAGTTTCGCCATTGACTTTGACGAAACAGAATCAAACATGACCAGGTCTGTTTCGTGGACATGTGTTCGACGAAACAAGCCTGTTTCGTCGAAGGCTGCAAAAGGTATTCTGTTTGCTGCAAACAGACAGCAAACAGAAGGCACAAATATCACATACAAATGGACAGAATTACCCTTAACATGCAACATGCATTGTTTTACGACCATTACATAACAAAGGAGACAAATAAGTCAGACACAAGCGGATAGGAGGATATCCGACTTGGTCGACTGCGAATACAGACTCGATAATTGATAAAAGACCGTACAAAATACAATGTAACGTACAAGACTAGTGACAGACACAAAAATGCATCAACAACAGTTACCCGGCAGGAACTGCACTTACAAATGGTATAATCAGCTGTCATGGGTTTGCAATGTAAGGAAATGACGGCCTCTAAAAGCAAGAAATCTAAGCCGATGACAATGTTAAGAGAGTTACCAAATACGAGTAAAGAGTTAACTTTGCAACATGAAAAGGCTAGCTAACCGGTGACGACCAAAGAGACGCAAGAGTCATCATCACAAGATCTTCAAGATTCATCTGCACAAAAAGCAAACAGAAATTCTGATGTTGTTGCAAAATGTTAACCTTTTTTAAGGTGGTTCCTAACTACTCTCTAGTCTGCTGGTGTCTTTGAAGAGACATGCCATTTACAGTTAGATCATCCAAGAACTGAAATCGAAGATCAATTGGAGACTAGCTGTTTTCTTATGAAAATATTTGATTGAATGATTTCATGGAAGGACAAAATGGGGAACATTTGAAACGTCTTTGATTGCAAACTACATCAATTGATGTTTGATTGTAACATATTTATTGTTCATAGCATTTGGAAAATTTGTTTACACAGTCGTTTAATATAGGAATATTGGATTTTAATAATCTCAATTATTCGTCGTTGGCCGCCAACAGTTCTAACTTCAAAAATAACCAACGGCTGTCCCAACTATTGACATATTGGCCACCAATGGACCCTGACTAACAGAACTGTAACGCCGTTTGTCTCAGGTCACCGAAAAACCGTTTTTGTGGCGAGAAAAAGGTTTCTAATGGTCCGATCTAAGGTTACAAAGAGGTTTGCGACGAAAATGTTGAGATTTCCAGCCAAAAAGTTGAGTTTTCCGGCCAAAAAGTTGAGTTTTCCAGCGACTTCAATAATTGGGAATTTTACTAGAATAAGGTTCGTAAAGGTTGGTAATAAAGTTACAAAAAGGTTTGAGACAAAAAATGTTTAGTTTTCCGGCCAAAAATGAGTTTTCTGGCCAAAAATATTTTTCCGGCGAGCGGACACTAACGACGTTAGGGTTCTGTTAGTCAGGATCCATTGATGGCCAATATGTTAATAGTTGGGACTATTAGTGGTTATTTTTGAAATTAGGACTGTTGGCGGCTAACGACGAATAGTTGAGATTATTAAATCCAATATTCCTTTAATATATATACTTGTGTGTCTTTGAACTTTGTTTTTTTCTCCTAGCATATGATATGCTCCCAACAACTAAAATAGTATCTAAAATTACACTCCCAAACTTAAATGAAAATTAACCAAAGATCGCATTTAAAAACAAAGAACTGCCTGCAACTTTTAATCACTCCTATGAAAGCCAAAAGACTTAAATGTGAACAGAGCTAGATTATGAATTTTATCATAAACAACCAAACACTTAATCACTTGCCATGGGCAAAACATGAAGTTCTAACCCAGACATATAAAAGTCGGAGATAATCTAAAAATGGTTGTTGACGTATCGTTAGTGGGAAGATCTAGGCCTAAACTAAACAGAACATCACACTTTAAAATCAATCAATAGTTAGGAAGTTGCTCAGGGTCACCTACAAGCATGGATGCGAAAGTCGCTAGGCGCTCCCTAGTCGGTCGACTGATGAGTTGAGAGTACTCGGCCTAGGTGGAGAATATTCGGGGATTACTGAGACACGTTAATTATAAAGAAATTAGTTTTCGTAAATTAAATTTATGTCAAATTACAAAAGTTTACTAATATTTTTTTGATAGGCATAGAAATTATATTTGTTTATTTTTTAAGTCAAACTCAGCCTAAGTTGACTTGCTAGATCCAATTCTAGCCGAGGTTGACCGCGATTGATCGATTTCGAGTAGTTAGACGGAGTTGAAAAAAGTCGTCTCGGCAGCCAACCTTGTAGAGACTACTCAGAGAGTACTTGGCCATGGAGACTAACCATGCCTACAAGTCCTTCGTACCTCTTACCTCCGACTTTGTTTTATTAGGTAGAAGTGTGATGTAGGAAGTCATCCCACATTATATATGCTGGCAATCAGATACCGAATTGTTTGATAAGACCACAAAGATTAACACAATCAGATACTTACTTATTGAGCCGGTGTGTTTCAAACAAAGCGTCGTTTAGGAATACAGAGACAAATCTAACACAAATTATAAATTAACCCGTATACATTATAATATACTAGCACGCCCCCTAAAACATAAGTTACACTAATGATACTTAGATCCTTTTACTTATTATAATAAATTTAGTTTCTATTTTGAACATTTTCTCTTAAACTAAACTTAGTCCAAGGAAGATCTTTAACACTTGATTTGCATTAACAATAATGCATTTTACACGTCCTCATATTCGGTCAAGTTAACCTCCACACTTCTCTCCCATTTTGGACATTTATTAATATAATGTCCAAGCTTGTTAGACTTGTAACATCTTTATTTTTTGGGGACCACCAACCTATTCATGGTCGGATTGAACTCCCACATCCACAATGCTCATATTTATGGTCTTTAACCTTCTCTTTTCCATCTGTTTTGGTGAATTGAAGTTTTTCATATACGTCTCCCTCCTTAGTGGACTTCTTGATGTGTTCTTCCAAAGCTTTTAATTTCCCAACAACTTCCTAAAATGACTTTGTAATAATGTCAACATGATCTATTGCCTTTTCTATCTGACTATCTGGATTTACTTTTCTGTTAATGATCCTAAAAGTTTTAAAATCAATCTTTTGCTATCGAATATTTATGATTTTCTAGCATACGTACATGCATTCACATTACACGTGTAGGTTATAGCACACAAAACAACATAAACTAGTGGGACTAGTTTCGTTCATACACTTAAAGTTAAATTGCTAACTTTCTACACAAGTTTTTATTGTGTTGGAACATGAGGGGTTAATTGTGGAGGCAATAAATAAGAATCCCCAAACTCGGACCAACTTATAAATCTAAAGACAATTCCCAAACTCGGACACCCCCCCCCCCGCACTAAACCCTCCTAGACTCGGACATGTCACACCCCAACCGATGGCGGAAACGTCGGGGCGTGGCACTGAGAGAAACAGATTGTCCAAGAGAATCCATAACAACTATTAATGACAATATATTTAACGTTTAACGTCCCATACCATCAAACATATAAAGCAATCAGTCATTACAGATATAGTCTCAAAAACAAATAAGTTTTTCCGACAACTCAGATTAATTTAGTTTGTTACTAGACCTCCTACTTCGTTTCATCACAGCAGACATAGCATCCCATCAACCTGGCAGATACGTTAAAATAAAGTCAATACACAAAGTGTAAAGGTGAGCACACAAGTTTGAGTAGCATATAGTATAGCGAATGCTTTTACGCATAACCAGCATGTCTCACGTAACGGGTGAAGCAAGTAACTATCAAGACTATGTTCACACTTAATCACGAGATTACGTTGTAGAGTATGTGCGACACATGTCCAGCGGACACGTGAAGTAAAGTAATGTGATCCCCAGCAACCCCCGTCCACGACAGGTGCTGAGTCCAAACTGTAGTACTATCGTTGCTAGAGGCGATACCGTGTAACACTGTCTAAGCATAGCAACAAGCATTCATAGATCACGTATAACATGCGGGAGCGGTTAGCATTAAAAGTGTTTGCGTTGTGTGTTGTTGTGTTTTTTATAGCAAACGTATGTAACACCCGAAAGTGCGTTAATAGAAAATGGGTTCGAGTTTTCTCACAGTGCGTGTTTAGCTAATAAACATAGTACTTGGATTGAAGGGAGCGCGTGGAGATTAGCCTGAGCATAGAACATTGGCGTAAGCGTTGAACGGTGTGTAACAGAGTGTCGAATGAGATAAGCGGCGAATGGTGAGTTGGTCGGATGGTCATCCGGACGGATGACCATTCGAACGGTTGATCATTCGAATGACTGAGTGTGTTTGTAAATCGTTTCAGAAATTTTTAAGTTTTCGTTGTAGTATAAATCAAGTCATCTGGTCGGATAGTCATCCGGACGGATGGCCATTCGATCGGATGGCTATTCGACTGAGAGTCTGATATTCTTTGAAGTTTTGATCAAATTGTTTAAGTGTTGAAAATTTTAAAGAAAAAGTTGCCTGGTCGAATAGTCATTCGATTGGATTCGACTGGATGGCTATTCGATCAGCGATCTGATGTTTTGGAAATCTCACAAAGGTTTATAAATTAAAAGTTTTGAGTTTTTTACGGAGACAGCATGACGACGTGTCAAACAACGGGAAACCACACCAAGTCTAGCTCAGTCGATCAGATGAGAATCACCCCATTCGATCAGACTAACTATCCTTGATGGAATTTCATGTTCAACCCGTTAATCGGTCGTCTCTCCGGTGGAAATCCGTTTTTAGACCAGTTCTTAACTAGAGGATTAGTAGAGAGCCTGAATGAGTCCGGATTCCATCGGTCTCAAGTACAAGTGAAGAAAAGTTTGAAAACAGTGAAATAGTGTCGAAATCTAATTGGGATTTATGTTAAATCGTGAAGAAATCCTTTAGATCTGAACAAATCCCGACGAGATGGTGCCATACAATAGTTTGCATAAGAAACCGTGATGACGTCACCTTCAAGTGATGATGGAAGTACAAGATTTAGGAAGAAAACTTACGAAAATAGCCTTAAATCGAGAGAAAAGTGCTTGGGAGGGACTTAGGAGCGTCTAGGTTGGATAGAGCTGTCACATCAGTGAATAGTGATGTGACAGGCGAGTATTTATAGTGAGAGGGAGAGAGAGGCGGTGCAGGTTAAATGGTCGGATGGTCATCCGGTCAGATGTCCATTAGATCAGGTGGTCATTCGACCAGCCGAGTTGTGTTTTGTTAGTTTTCGACTTTCGTTTCATGTGTTAAGCATTGCGTTGCATTTAAGCGAGTTGCAAGTAAGCATTGCGAAGAGATAACCACATATCATTAAACAAGTAATCACACAAATAACACACATAACACATAGAATGCATAAAAGTAAATCTGTGTTTCGAGTTGCGTTGAGATTGCGTTATGATTGCGATGTGATAGCGTTAGTATAAACAAGGGATGTGATATGCGATAAATTGCGTTTATATAATATGCGTTGTAACCGCGTTAAATGCGTACTACATTTTGAATAAGCGTTGTGAATGCGTTGTAAAACATATTTGAAAATATAGTTTGACCCATTGTGATAATCGAGATCTCGAGAGTACAAGGTAACTAAGCAATAATTAAACAAGAAATGACAGATACACGTAATGACCCGAAAGGTCGGGTTGTTACAGCCTCCCCTACTTTGGGGAATTTCATCCCGAAATTAAGGTGTAGGCGTAAGAAGAGTTGTGGATATTTAGCTTTCATATCACTCTCGAGTTCCCAAGTGAATACGGCGCCGCGTTTGCCTTCCCAGCAAACCTTCACTATAGGAATGCGAGAGCATCGAAGTTTCTTGGTCTCTCGGTCCATGATTTCTACTGGCTTTTCCACGAAGTGTAATGTTTCGTTCACTTGCAAATCCTCGAGAGGGACATGCAAATTCTCTTCGGCTAGACACTTTTTGAGGTTTGATACGTGGAAAGTCAAATGTACATTGTTGAGTTCCTCCGGTAATTCAAGTCGGTAGGCCACTTTGCCAATTCTTTCCAGAATCTTAAAGGGTCCAACGTATCGAGGCGCTAGCTTTCATTTCTTGCCGAATCGGATCACTCCCTTCCAAGGTGAAACCTTTAGGAGTACGTGATCTCCAACTTCGAACTCAAGGGGCTTGCGGAGTTTATCGACGTAACTCTTTT